>NC_141540.1:75710000-75922500 GCF_021556685.1 Rattus norvegicus
AACCACAAACAAAATTGGCTTCTTTGCTACAGAAGGAGGGAAGTGGCTCCATTTCTCTTTAGTGCACTGACTGGGAAATAAACAAGTGTCTCTGCCTGTCACATACACTTAACTCTCTGCAAAGGCATTTTTCAAGCCCAGGAGCTTCTGCTTAGCCTTTCCAAGAAAAAGCTCATGGCCCCAAACTCAGGTTTCTCCCTGCAGACTCCAAATTCACTTTGATGCTCAGGGAAAGGTGGGTGTGGGGCTTGTCCCTGGCCCCACAGGAAAAGCTAACTGAGGGCAGATGTAAACAAGGGCCCCAATGTAGCCTGGGGTGTGGAAGGAGATAAGGCAGCCAATGAAGGGGAGAAAACGAGCAAAATGTAGAAGGAGATGGTGGAGGCAGAAGGGCAGAGCTGTGCATGGTGGAGAACGGCCTTTAACAGAGAAATGTGAAGTCGGAGGGAGAGCCCAGAAGCTTGTGGGAGGGACAGAGAAACAAGTTGGGAACTTCTCTTTCCATGAACAGAGTCTCCTATAATCAGAAAGGAAAAAGAAATGAGTGAGGTAAATAAAGCAGAGAAGGAAAGAAAACAAGAGTCATCAAGCTCATTTCCTATTCCTGGGAGGAGAGGTCCCCAAAAACAGCAGGAAATGGTGATTAGTAAACAGCTCAAGGAGCCACAGCTCACAGGAGTCAGGAGCTGATGCTGAAGGCATGTGCGGGTCTGAGCAGAGTGCCGTGCAGCAGAACCCACACAGATGTGTGTAGCACAGGTGACTGTAAGGCTTGGGATTGCCAAAGGACAGCTGAGAGGACGGGGAGCAGGCTAAAGAGTGAGCAATGTCCCCAGGTGCTAAGGGCACCTGCAGTGTGGACACCTCACAGCCACACTCTAAGGTGTGGGAGGGATTGAAGAGGAGAGCCAGTGAGCCAGTAATTACACACCCACCAAATGCACACGCCCTCTGCAAAGGCTGACACTGTCCCAGCAGCACACCATAGGGATGAATGAGACCCAGGAACCTCCAGACAGAAGCCAAGCCAGGTGTGGGGGAGCTCCAGACTTCAAATGATAGATCCAGCCAGACTAGACAGAGGATAAGGCAAGACTATGCTAAGCAGACTCCCATAGAAATAGATGATTGGGGCCAGATGAGGTGGCACACACTTAACGATCCCAGCACTCAGAAGACAGAGGCAGGCAGACTCTGAGAGTTCCATGTCAGCCTGGTCTATAGAGTGAGCTCCAGGACAGTCAGAGGTACACAGAGAAAGCCTGTATCAAAAAAGAAGACAGGGATGGGGGATGGATTCGGGGAGGAAAGGGGACAGCAGGCAGTAGTAGATAGGATGACAAGAATAAAGCACAGTGATAAACACATGAGAATGTCATTATTTCATATGCTAACCAAAACATTCTAAAAACCAAGTAATTACAAATAAATGGGCACACAAATACCAATTGGCAGACCATTACCCCCCCAACACACACACAGCAGCACCACTGTCACCACCACCGCTGCCACCACTAGCATCAAACATAAAGAAAGGAAGCTCACCACACCACACTATCCTTCTTCCCACACAGAACTGCTTTTACTGGAAGCCCCACACTCACAGAGGCTTCAGAGACATGAATGCAGCGTCCTCTCAGTGAGGACACACATACCAATATACACATCACATATGCTCAAAGGTGAGTGGCTGGCACAAGGACTCATACTTGGATCCAGTGACGCAACACAAAACTAGATCAAGGATTCTCTGCAGACCCCCTCAGGAACCCAAAGCAGGCTAGTCTTTTGCATTGTTTACCTGGTTCTAGGGCCTTGTCCATACCAGACCAATACTCTGACCCAGAGCTCAGCTCCAACCCATCAAACAGTCTAGAGCCAAAACACCTCTTGATTCAGATGGCATCCTTAGAGCCACATAAGGAAAATGTGTTTCTCATGGCTGTTCTGTTTTTCCTATGAGTCTGGAGCCACCTTATAAGAACTGTTCTATGACTTCTGACCAAGACATGTAGATACTAACTCCCTGATAACAATGCATCCCACAGTCTAAAAATGAGGACCATGCATTTGCTTAGAGACCAGGGGGACACCAAGGACACTACACTGGCTTGTATATACACGGTCCCACGCAGAATTCTCAAACAGAACTCCATTACTCCTCCCCATGTCAACAGGACCTGTGCATGCACCCAACCCTGTTGCCCCACCCATATCCCTGCCACAGCTCAACCTGTCTTTTCTGACAGCTCCCGTTTTCTGATAGCCCTATTTCCAGGTGTGGAAACTTTTCTTCAGATTTTAAAAGAGGAAGTCGGTAGATCATTCTGTTGCTGCCCTATCAGCCCTATACATAGAAGTCATCCTTCATTTCCTAGTCTGTTTCCTACAGACCCAGTGAGGGAGGAAAGTCACTGTAGGCAACCCTCTGTCTGAGCCCAGAGGGTGCTGACAATAACAGCTGTCCCCGGAGGATGCAGAGGGAGGGGAGAAAGGTGTCAGCTCCGTGCAAAGCTGGGGGGGCGCCCGAAGAACAGAATGACGCCCCGGAACGTCTTGGGAGTCTGGGCGGCGACTGTGCCCCAGGCTGGAGCACTCGGAGCTGTCCGTTCAGCACCACAGCGCAGCGCGGGGCTCAGGGCCCTCTGCAAGGCGCACCGGCTCGGTTCCCGCCCCCGCTCCGCGGGCGCCTGCGGCGTGGGCTCCTGTCTCTCGTGGTGGGTGAGGGGCGCGCGGATCGGAAGAGGGGGGCTCCACGAGCGTTGGAGCCACGCAGCCACCTGTGAGCCTCTCGCGGACCCGGGCGGCGGTGTGTGGGGCCGGAGACCGAAGGAGGCGCACGCCGGACCCCGCCTGCCCGGTGGCGGTGCACACACACAGGCGCACACATCTACATTCTCGCACCCGCGCGCACTCGCGCAGCCAGCCAGCGGCGGCCACCGCGGCGATGCTCGCCAGCAGGTTTGGGAAGTTTCCCGCCGGCCTCGGCCGCGGGCTCCGGTGCACCCAGGTAAGCGCTTCCAGAACGCGCAAGGCGAGCTCCGGGAAGGCGCAGCGCACGCGGCCAGGGAGCACGGCGCCAGAAGGGCGCGGGGGTTGGGGTAGGAAGGGGGTTGGGAATGGGATCGGTCCTTGAAAGCTGGAGATCTGGGGCGCTGAGTTGACCCTCTTACCCCTCGGCTAAGATTTACAGACTAGAGAGGTGAATTTCCTTGTCTCCTCCCAAATCTCCGCGCCCCCTTCTTGGCCCAGCCCTGCCGGTGCGCATCTCAGCTTGGGTCCCGCCTGTCTGCGGCGAGAGGGCGGGGGCGTCTCCTTGGTCTGCTCACAGGCAAGGTCAGCACGCAGCCCCCTTGGGCTTTCAGAGCCGCTACGCGCCACTACCGGGAAGAGGTGAAGGCCCGGGTGTACTCTTAGAAACATACACCCTGGCCTTGCCTTGGGAAGGGAGTCAAATCCCATAGACCCATTCCTGCCCCTCAGTGCCGGACCGCATCTAGAGACCCTGCTGGAGAGCCCCGCTAGACAAGGGTGGAAAGAAAGAAAAAGAGAGACGGGGTGGGGAGTGCAGGCGCTCACATAGATGCGGTTCCCTCTGCTCTCAGGTGTAGCGCCCCCGCGCGGCGCGGGCGCCTGGGCATCTCCAGCATGACCCGCCAGAGCCTGTGGGACCTGTCTGAGACCGACGTCGAGGATGGAGAGATCCGAATCAATGTAGGCGGCTTCAAGAGACGGCTGCGTTCCCACACGCTGCTGCGCTTCCCTGAGACACGCCTGGGCCGTCTGCTCCTCTGCCACTCGAGAGAGGCCATTCTGGAACTCTGCGATGACTACGACGATGTCCAGCGTGAGTTCTACTTCGACCGTAACCCTGAGCTCTTCCCCTACGTGTTGCATTTCTACCACACCGGCAAGCTCCATGTCATGGCCGAGCTGTGCGTCTTCTCCTTCAGCCAGGAGATCGAGTACTGGGGTATCAACGAGTTCTTTATTGACTCTTGCTGCAGCTACAGCTATCACGGCCGCAAAGTGGAACCTGAGCAGGAGAAGTGGGACGAGCAGAGTGACCAGGAAAGCACTACTTCCTCCTTCGACGAGATCTTAGCCTTCTATAATGATGCTTCCAAGTTCGATGGGCAACCCCTGGGCAACTTCCGCAGGCAGCTGTGGCTGGCGTTGGATAACCCGGGCTACTCAGTCCTGAGCAGGGTCTTCAGCGTCCTTTCCATCTTGGTGGTGTTGGGCTCCATCATCACCATGTGCCTCAACAGCCTGCCAGACTTCCAGATCCCCGATAGCCAGGGTAACCCTGGCGAAGACCCCAGGTTCGAAATCGTGGAGCACTTTGGCATTGCCTGGTTCACGTTTGAGTTGGTGGCCAGGTTCGCTGTGGCCCCTGACTTTCTCAAGTTCTTCAAGAATGCCCTAAACCTTATTGACCTCATGTCCATTGTCCCGTTTTACATAACTCTAGTGGTGAACCTGGTGGTGGAGAGTTCGCCTACCTTGGCTAACTTGGGCAGGGTGGCTCAAGTCCTGAGGCTGATGAGAATCTTCCGAATTCTCAAGCTGGCCAGACACTCCACTGGCCTCCGGTCCTTGGGGGCCACCCTGAAGTACAGCTACAAGGAAGTGGGGTTGCTCTTGCTCTACCTCTCGGTGGGGATTTCCATCTTCTCTGTGGTGGCCTACACCATTGAAAAGGAAGAGAACGAGGGCCTGGCCACCATTCCTGCCTGCTGGTGGTGGGCCACGGTCAGCATGACTACCGTTGGGTATGGAGACGTGGTCCCAGGGACCACAGCTGGGAAGCTGACTGCCTCTGCCTGCATCTTGGCAGGTATCCTGGTGGTGGTCTTGCCCATCACTTTGATCTTCAATAAGTTCTCCCACTTTTATCGGCGCCAGAAGCAACTTGAGAGCGCCATGCGCAGCTGTGACTTTGGGGATGGAATGAAGGAGGTCCCCTCCGTCAATTTAAGGGACTACTATGCTCATAAAGTTAAGTCCCTCATGGCAAGCCTGACAAATATGAGTAGGAGTTCACCCAGTGAACTGAGTTTAGACGACTCTCTACATTAGTTGGGACCCAGGCTTCCATTGCTGATCTGCTGCCTGTGCTTCTAGCACAGCCAGAGGAATTTTAGGGCTATGGCCTAAGAAGTCATCCGACCCTAGAGGTAGCACTGCATGGGATATAAGCCCTAGATTGCTTTTGCAATGTTTAGAGTATTTTTTTTATTTTGAGGATGGTGTATCCAAAAAGATGCCTTTGCACCTTTCAATGAAACGACACTCACTGGTGTTTGCTTCATAGGCATATAATGTTCATCTTCCTGCCAGATGAGTATTTAGAATGCCAATTTCTCTGTTCACTGTGTACAGTATCCTAATGCTCACACCCCAGTATGGCCTGTGAGCTGAGTTGTCTGTGCTCCTATTTCTGAGGTTGCTGTATGAGTTCCAGTGAGAACGTATCTGTCTATGAGGGCAGCAAGGCTATCATGAGATTTGGATCACAGCCATGTGAAAATAATCTCGGTTACGTATCCTGTGCTTTCATTTACCCTTAATACCAAAACAGAGAGAGAGCAAAGCACACCTGACCAATGCAAGTCTTCAAGTTGTCTTTCTGCCTGGTCCTGTCCTAGTGATGTGCATGAGTGCACCCGTCTTCTTACAGAAAGATGTGGACTGATGTGTATCTCCTAAGTGTCAGTGTAAGAGAATGTAACTCAGTCAATATGTAGTAAAGACTGAATGTTTTCCCCCTAACAGATAAGTCTAGGGGCAGGGACTTTAGCTGAACATGGACTAAACCCCAGGATGCTGTAAGCAGAGTTCATGTAGGCTAAACCCTTTTATTGATGGTCAGGCCTCTTTTTTCCTGGGGGAATTACAGAGACATTTATTTCTGGCTGAGATTCTTAATCCAGGCCATTTTGACCAAAGTCTGTGTCTTGGTAGTAGCATGTTTTTCAAGCATTTCCTTTTTAAGATGTTTAGGAATAAGGTTGTGCTGTCTTTCTCCACTAGAAGAGGTTAGTGTTTTGTTGTTTTTGTGTAGTAAGCACTGTTAGGTTGCTGGCGAGGGCAGTAGCTTAAACCTTTTCTTGTCTGCTCTGAAAGCCCATAAAATGAATGCTCTTTTGTTTCTGGGCAGAGTTTGCTTTAGGTAGTTTTGCTTGTAGGACACAGGATAGTATATGCACAGGGTTTCCTGTTTCCTGCTGTGGAAAACATAAGTACAGAAGCAGATTCAACATACAAGCACGCACGAAGGCAGTGTGTTTACCCAGGGTGGAAACACTGCAGTTTTTATTCTCATTGCAATTGCAGTGGGGCTTGGGGAGGGCAGGGGTAGAGGTCAGAAGAAAAGAGTTATAAAGCCAAAAACTGCTACTGTATACAATATAAGTAACTGTGAGTTTCTTTAAAGGCTTAAAACTAGTCTTAAAAAACAAAAACAAAAAAACAAAAAAACAAAAAAAACAAAAAAACTCCTTTCAACCAACCATTAAGCTGTGTTGAAGGGTTATCTCCATTCCCTTTCCAAACACTCCATTCAGTTAGCACAAAACATTATGAAGGGGAACCCTTTTAAGATAATTCTTTCCCATCATCTCCTAAGTAATCTGATGGTTTTCCAGTGGCTTTCGTTATTGTTGCGTCTTTGGCAAGGCTATAGAATCCAGGGATCCAAATATGGAGATAAACAGGCTTTTAATCCAAAGTTTGGGCCTACTCTTAATTGGTCCATTTTGTGTTTTAGTTGGTCAAGGATAATCCACACCTCAGAGGGCTTTGTGTACTAGTAGTTGCCATGGTGACTACAGTGTGGGCGATTTGTTGGATGAATGCACTGGCCATTTAATGCCCTTGAGCTTCCAGTTCAGATCTTTCACCAGACTGGAGGCTCAATGAGGGGCAGCGGGTGGCAACCTCCTAGTGCCTACGTGCAGACACATCTGTCTCTTATTCCAAAGCAGCAGGGATGTGAAGTGACTTCCGGAAGGAACCCCACCGTGAACCGGAAGGAAGGGGTTGGTTTGGGGAGTTTGCACACGGAACTCTTGTTGTTGGATGGATCTTCAGCCCTGGAAAGACTATGCATTTATAAAACTGTACCCAGCTGCACTGGTGTCAGGGGACATCGTAAACCTGTGAGGACTGTTCAGTTTGCTGAGGCTGATGGTATACTGTAACTGAGCATGATATCCATGGTCACTCACTGACCATGAAGTTGATGGAAAGAAGAAATAGGCAAGAGGCAGAATAACTTAGCCACTCTCCTGAGGATTTTTTCTAAATGAACATGTTTAACACCAAAAAAGAGTTACCTCTAGTGCGTACCTACAAGGATATGAAAGCTGGAAAACTTGACTTTTCTTTTTTTGGTAACGACTTGCTTTATCTGGTGCCTTTCATTGGGGGAATCCCAAAGTGCTTTAGAAACTGTCTTTTTAACATTTCTTGTACATATATGTATACTTGTAAAAGAATATTCCTTTGCCCACCAAGATTTAGTTGCTTCTGAGCATGAAAAGGTCCCAGGAGCATTGATTCCCCAAGCAGTGGTTTCAGAGACCTTGAGGGAGAGCAGCCCAGATAGCTGGGGATCTGCAGTGATTCCCATAGACCATAAAGAAGGGTATAAGACTCTGGGACCTTTCCCTTATCACTGAACCACATGAAGGTATGAAGTTCACAAGTCCTAGACAGACACAAGGCCTCTGTTTAGCCAAGTTAGGTAATGTCTCCCACGGTAGTTTCTTGGTAACCAGGGGAGGGCAGATTCATTTTTCTGCCCTATTCTTGGGAATAACGGCTACAAAGCCGAATCGAGCCCACAGACTATCAAAGTAGCCTGTACAATTCTTTCTTGGGGAAACAGAGTAGAAACAGGCTCGCTCATGCCTAGCTGGTGGCTGAAACTCCACTCCTGGGATTTGACCTGTTCGATATTCCTGGGACAAATACATGGGCGGAGCTTCCTCAAAGCATGTGGGATGGACATTTGGAAGTGACACATGTTCATCGCACAGATACATTAACCTTGGGCTGTGTTTCCCATCAAAGCCCTGCGCTTCCCAGGTTAGCTGCTGAGGAGGGTCGTGTAGAGTGCTGAGCTTATGCTTAGCTCATCAGGTCGTAATTGATGTTTAATATTTGGATTTGTTATTTCTTCTTACTGTAGCACTCAAAGCACCGAGCTACCTGTTAATTCCTGCTTCGTTTCAATGGAAGTGATTTGTTCTGCACTTTGGGAGAGCGGCGATGGGGACCACAGGCTGTGTGGTCTCTGCTTGGAGGCTTAACTGGTATTTCTTGTATGTTTTAACAGCATGACTTGTTCCAGAGTTGTAATTTTAAACATCGAGAACACTGTATTTGCGATGTCAGTTTTAACACTCGTTAACACACTACCGTGCCAGCGTCCTGGCAGCCCCACACCACCATTATGTCGGCTGCTGTGCTTGAGTTTCCTGTGCCTCGACTCCAGAGTGAGGCAAATGACTGACATGCTCAGAATGCCAGCCTTGCAAATGTGCAGATTAAACAGAAAACAATTATTTCACTTCCCTAAGACCCCTCGATTAAACATGGAGTAGCAGAGACAAGGACACTGGGAAGGAAGGGATTGGCCTGCCCAAGAAAGGCTGAACTGGTTTTTGTTTTTTGATTTTTGGGATTTTTTTTGGGGGGGGGGGTTGGTTATTTTGGTTTGGTTTGGTTGTTTATGTTATCTGGTGTGTGTGTGTGTGTGTGTGTGTGTGTGTGTGTGTGTGTGTGTGTGTTCATGTTTGCACATGTATAGAGGTTAAGGTAAATGTTGGGTATTTTCCTCAATCACTCTGCACCTTCTATATTCAGTCATGGTCTCTCACTTGACCCCAGTGCATAGTGGCTTTGCTAGTCGCTTGCTTTGGGAATCCTTGTCCCTGCCTCCGTGGGCTGGGATTCTAGGATCATCCTGACTCCCATCCTGGGTTCTCAGCCCCAAGGTTGAGCTTTTTGAGCAGTGAGTGAGAAGGAAAATTTTCTTCTTGTCAGGCATCTGGGGGAGGAGCTTTCCCCAATATCTGGAGCTATGGCTGTTCGGTAGTAGGGATAGTTAAATTGTCTTGGGACCCCAGGGGACCAGAGGTCCCTAAAGGATTTTCTTGCTGCTCAATGTCCCACGTTGAGCTTGAGCTTCCATAGCCTGCTCTGACAACCCTGCCCTGGGCCAAGCCTTTGCAACTCAAGTGGTTGCTGATAGCACACCAGGTATGGAGTGTCCAGGCTGGCTGCGAACATCGTTGGAGGATTCGTGAACTTGGCTCCTAGCTCTCCTCATCCAGGAGAGTCTAAGGTTTACCTAAGGCTTTACCTTTAACTCATCGCCTTTCTGAGCCTCTCTTTCCACTGATGCAGAGTGAGGAATTGGATAGAATAGTTCATAAATCCATGCCCACTTGTTTACCTCGGTATGGGAGCAGAACTTCTGCATGCCTCTTCACGTCCTCACTGTAGCACAAGAGCTCCCGAATCTCTGATTTTAAGGAAGGTAGAAGGACTGCTTATATACAAGGTTGGGACAGGGTCCTGGAGAAAGGGTTGGGCCTACTGTCTGCTTCAAGTGCCTTGAGTTTTTAAATAAGCAGCCCTCATGTGGGCTCTAAGTTTCTCACACTTACTTATATGTCGTCCAAATGTCTGCAATTAAAAGTTCGTAGGCAGAGAGGGGAAAAACACACGCAGTCCATCTGTTCCCCTTGTTTCCCTTTGGGCAGCCAGGCAGGTCCTTGCCCCTCTGTCCTGAGGTTACCTGGAGGCTTTCAGTGTAATGCGGTTGCTCCTCGCCTCACAGACTCTGCTTGACTGAGGAACTGGTTGGCTGCTGGTGCTATCAAGGGACTATGAGTTCTCAGACTCCCTGAGGAGGGGCTGTGCTGCCAGAGCCCCTGTGGGACACAAAGGGGAGACGTGAGTGGGCAGAGGGCTGTCTGGAGAGGAACTTTGAATTGGAACTACAGCCATGTGTGTATAGGGCACACACAGACACAGAACAAACAGGTGTGGCACCTGTCAATAACCAGCATCCAAGAAGCAGCAGCAGAGGGTCTCTCACGCTCCCATGCCCAGGAAGCTCCACTGGCCCATTATCTACATTTCTCTTCTGTCTTCTGAGAAGGTGTCGACCAGCAGCCTCCAAGGGCTTTCCTGTTCTGGTTTCCTCATTCTGTTTTTGTGACTCACTGCTATTCTTGCCTCTCATGAGGACACCTGACCCAGGAGGCCTCTCCTTGATTCTCAAGCCATCCCTCTCCCCAGATTATTTGACCCCACAGAAAAACTTCTTTCTACTCCCCTTGTCCAACTCTTGGATGTTACATGCTGTTGGCTAGGGCGGTTCTCTGTCTCCCTTCACCTTCCCTCAGAGTCAGTACCTTTGCAGCCTCCGCCAGGATACTCCCACATCTCTAGCCTGACTCCAGCTCAAACTGATACCCTAGGCCACATTCAGAAGTCTATCATGCCTAATATGGACTTACCACCTCTTCTCAAACTTCCTCTGTCCAGTCTTTCTTCCTTCTGCTAATGGAGCCGCAGTGCTTCCGGTCCACAGGGGGAGCTGTCAGTCATCTTGGACTCCTCCCCACTTATTTATCTACTCAATCACCATAAGAGCCATATTCACTTCAGAGGCAATAAACAGAGAGTGCATCATTCATTGCAGGTAAGTAGTACAAACTTCAGGGCCACTGCACATCAAAATCATCTGGGGAGTTTTTAGCAAAATAGCGACTCTTCCATTCACAAAATTAACTGTTGAGATAGGGCAGATAAAACTCATGTGCGCATGCAAGTGCATATGCACATGTATGATGCAGGGACTCAAATCCAGGATCTTGCACATTCTAGGCAAGTGGCCTAGTACTGAGCTGTAAATCCAGTCCTCAGGTGGTTTAGGTGCAGGCACTCACACTGCTTGTGGAAATGCACTGTCCACTTCCTGTCTACTCACTCTCATTGCTGCACTTCCTGTGCATCGAGTTTCACTAACGTTTGCACCCCAGCACTGTCACACATCGGTCAATCCATCACAGCTGTTTTAAAGGCTAGGCTGTCACCTCTACTTCCAACCTTATTATTATTTGATAATTATAAGTAGCCCCTAAGTAAGGCTAACAAACTGACCTTTTCTTTCCTACACGCTCTCTCCAAGGTTTGCTCTTCCAATATGTTAGTATCTGAGATCCACTAGGGACTTTACTGATAGGTGTTGGAGCCATGTTAAATCTAATTATATATACGAAGGGTCACAGCTCAGGACGAAGAAAATGTGCATGGGCTCTTTAAGATCTTAAGAGGATAAAAAAGGTCCCTTAAGAAAAAGAGTTGCGGGCTGGAGAGATGGTTCAGTGGTTAAGAACACTGACTGCTCTTACAGAGGTCATGAGTTCAATTCCCAGCAACCACATGGTGGCTCACAACCATCTGTAATGAGATCTGATGCCCTCTTCTGGCCTGCAGTCACATATGCAGGCAGAATGCTGTACATAAAATAAATAAATAAATCTTTAAAAAAAAAAAAAAAGAAAAAGTTGCCTTTCAATGGGGCAGTGAGGACAGACAATAGGGTCTGGGGAGACTTGTAGCAAGGGACACATAAATGGCCGTGTGAGCTGCCTATTGGATGAACAGGATGATCACCCCAGTTCCAAGGCCAAGAATAATGGTCTTCCAAAGAGCTGTGGGGGTGCCTGACTGTGCCTGCCATCCAGACAGCCTGTAGGGGGATGTAACAAGAACAGATTTGGGGTTCTTGGACAGGTGTGGGGTTTTTTTTTTTTGCACTCTAAACTCTTGTCATCGCCCACATCTCCAGACATTTAAAGAATCCTGAGCTATTTTCAGACCTACTATGAAAAGAACTGAGGTGTCAGCAGTGAGACACTAGGCTAACTGCTTCTCAAGAGGAGTGATGCTACAACTCACTTCTTGATCTGGCAGCCTTCTCTCCACTTTCCTGGCAAACTTTCAGTCTTCCAGGGCTGGCTCTATTGGGAGCAGCTGAAGGCAGCCTGCTGTGCAGACTTGGTTCTGACAAAGGCCACCCTCCTTGGGTTGTATGCTGCATTTCTTTTTGTGGAAAGTGTGGGAGGAGAGGAGGGAAACCACAATGCACAGAACCCAGGGTGTCCCTGGGCTTTCCCACTGGCTGCTGGAGAGAAGCCAGACACTTGCTTTATGCTTTCCCTGGATCCCATATTTGAAAACTGCTTTTGGAAAGAGGAGCCGGTGGGAGCTCAGAGAGCCCCAGAAGTAAACTGATTACTTAGCTTCCCCATTTTGAAAGAGCTGGTATGATTGTGTGTGTGTGCGTGCGTGCGTGCGTGTGTGTGTGTGTGTGTGTGTGTGTGTGTGTGTGTGTGTGTGCGTGTGTGTGTGTGTAGCTCTCTCCTGATAGAACAGAATTTGATATTGAAGATGACCTCAGATTTACTGGCTTCTGTTTTTACATGAGGTTCTTGCCTTGAAAGGAATTATGCAAGCGTGCGTCAGAGCTTTAGAGCACGTAAGAGCTAGAGTGGAGGGGAATCGTTTGTTTTGATGTTCCAGGGAAAGGCTGCTTACTGGAGATCAGTATGTACAGATGTCACCAATTTGGTGAAGCTAGAGTGTTTGCCTCACACCAATGCCAGGAGAGGCTTCCAGGGCAGATTCACAGCATGCAGATTTTCCCTAGGTTCTGGAGCTGTAACCCTTCCTGGCAGCCAGGAAAGGACTTGCCCTAGATCCCAGAGCTTCAGGGAATCCATACCCTTTGGGAAAGAAGGCAGAAAACAAAGCATTTCACAGCCAGGCTATCTTTGCACTGATCCTGATGGAAACTCCACCCCCACCCCACCTCCACCCCCATGCCGGCTGCCTCTGCCCTGTATTGGCTCATGGCATCCCATCCTTTTCCCTCCTGGCTGTTTCACATGGCTTGATTGGGTGATGCTTGTCACCTCCATTGGTCAGGAAAGTCTTTGAGGGCCAATGTATTCATCTCTAGTGTCCAGTGCAGAGGATGACAATTAGCTGCTGAAAGGTGACAAGCAAACAAGGACAGAGGGCCCCCAAATCCCTGCCGTTGGTATCAATATCATATTTCTGGGGAGTCAGTATGCCATAAGGAAGGACTGGAGCCTCAATCTCCTGAATCAGCTTCACGGCACAGACATCTTTACAAACCTTCGATGTGCTTCCCAGGCGAAGCCGCCCAGAATGAGGTTACAAGGGAAGGTCCTCGCATTGGCACACTTCGGACCTAGCTCCAGAACCAAGGCGGATGCTGGATGCTCTCACCAGGCCAATAACAGCATATAGCCAATAACACCAGCAAGCTAGCATACAGGCTTTAACAAAGTCTCGACTCCTCACGGCAAGATTGAGTGCAGGGCACCCTGCTGCCAGGCTAATCATAGAGACTGTTTTAACATCAATGTTTACTTCGTTTCTTCTCCACTGGCAAAACCCAATGCACAAACCTTGAATCTGAGATGTGCTCTGCACTCTGATTCCACTCTGCAGGTCGCTGCCTAGAGTTCAGTGGAAGCTGAATGGACACTGCTGTGGGAGGAGCGATTCAGCGTGCTTCAATCCTCAGCCACACTTTGGCTGTGAGATGCTGGGACCAGGTAGGGTGGGAGAAGAGGTGACACCCAGTGGGGACACCCAGAGGGAAGAAGAGCATCTGTCTGTATTGTTGGGGACAGAGCCACCGCCAGCTGTTGCCAGCTTCAAACCTGTTCCAGGTTCCAGGCTAGGAACAAGAAGGCTGAGGAGAGCAGGCAGGAGGCTGCTCAGAGGCACTGCCAAGTGGGTCCTAGGGACAAAAGTGGAGCAGAGACTATAGGAATGGCTGAGCCTCTCTCCTGTCTCTCCCCATACTTGATACTGCTCCCTATTTCCCTCCTCCGTCCCTTCCTCATTCTGTCTTCCATGACTCTTGTTCCTTCTTCCAAGTCTGATTCAAGCATCCTCATCTGGGCCTTCCTACATATTTAACTTCTATGGGTCTGTGGTTATATCATTGGTTCTGTACTTTTGGGCTAATATACACTTATGAGTGAGTCCATACCATATATGTCCCTTTGGGTCAGGGTTACCTCACTCAGGATGATCTATTTTCTAGTTCCATCCATTTGCCTGCAAAATTCATGATGTCCTTGTTTTTAATAGCTGAATAGTATTTCACTGTGTAAATGAACCACATTTCTGTATCTGTTCTTTGGTTGAGGGACATCTAGGTTGCTTCCAGTTTCTGGCTGTTATGAATAAGAATGTTATTCATAACATAGTGGAGTATGTATCCTTGTGGTATGGTGTGGCATCTTTTGGGTACAGGCCCAAGAGTGGTATAACTGGATCTTCAAGAAGAAGTATTTGCAATTTTTTAAGAAACTGCCAGATTGCTTTCCAAAGTGGTTTTACGAGTTTGCAATCCCACCAGCAATGGAGTGTTCTCCCTTCTCCACATCCTTATCAGCATGTGCTGTCACTTGAGTTGGTCTTAGCCATTCTGATTGGTGTAAGGTGAAATCTCAGGGTTGTTTTAATTTGCATTTCTCTTATGATTAAGGATGTTGAAAATTTCTTTAAGTGCTTTTCAGACATTTGAGATTCCTCTGTTGACAATTTTCTGTTTAACTCTGTACACCATTTTTTGATTGGGTTATTGTTGTTTTGGAGTCTAACTTCTTGAATTCTTTATGTATTTTGGATATTAACCTTCTGTCAGATGTAGGGTTAGTGAAGATCTTTATCCAATCTGCATGCTGCCATTTTGTCCTCCTGACAGTATCTTTTGCCTTATAGAAGCTTTTCAGTTTCATGAGGTCCCATTTACCAATTGTTGATCTTAGAACCTGAGTCATTAGTGTTCTGGTCAGAAAATTTTCTCCTGTGTCAACGTGTTCAAGGTTATTTCTCACTTTCCCTTCTATTCGATTCATTGTATTTGGTTTTATGTTGAGGTCAAGGTCCTTAATCCACTTGGACTTGAGCTTTATGCAGGGTAATAAATATGGATCAACTTACATTCTTCTACATGTAGACATCCGGTTTAGATCAGCACCATTGGTTGAATATGTTTTCTTTTATTCCATTGTATAGTTTTGGCTTCTTTGTCAAAAATCAAGTGTCCATAGGTATGTGGGGGGGGGTTGTTTCTGGGTCTTCAACTCTGTTTTTGAAACTATACCATGTGGTTTTTATCACTATTGCTGTATAGTACATCTTGGGATCAGGGATGGTGATTCCTCCAGAAGTTCAGGATTGTTTGGGCTATCCTGGGATTTTTATTTTTCCATATGAAGTTGAGAAACTTCCAAGGTCCGTAAAGAATTATATTGGAATTTTGATGGGGATTGCATTGGGTCTGTTGCTTTTGGTAAAAATGGTTATTTTCACGATGTCAATTCTCCTGATCCATGAGCATGGGAGGTTATTTCAGCTTGTGAGGTCTTGCTTGATTCCTTTCTTCAGGGACTCAATGTTCTTGACATATAGATCTTTCACTTGCTTGGTTAGAGTTACATTGATATATTTTATATATTTGTGGCTATTGTGAAGGGTGTTGTTTCCCTAATTGCTTTCTCAGGCCATTTATCATTGTATTAAGTGGGGTTACTGGATTATTTTAGTTAACTTTGTATCCAGCCACTTGCTGGAGCTGTTTATCAGCTGTAGGAGTTCTCTGGTAGAATTTTGGGGGTTGCTTATGTATACTATCATATCTTCTGTGAATAGTGACACCTTGACTTCTTCCTTTCAGATTTGTATCCCCCTGATCTTCTATTGTTATCTCATTGCTTCAAGTAACGTGTTGCTGTAAAGTCATAAAAAAAATGCTGTCTTTTATCCCACACTAGGTCTGGCACCGTAGTGCCCCAAGATATCTGGTAGATATCTTCATCTCAGTCAGCAAAGCCTCTCATCTGCTTTGCTCTATCTCACATCACACTGCCGATGGCTTTTCTCTGAGCCTGGCAACAATTTCTCTACCCATCCAGTTCCCAAGGCAGGTTGCCACCATGTCAGAAATATACATCCCAATTCTGTGGCAGCCTAGTGTCTCCAGCCACCACATATTCTCTTGAACTTAAATTGCCACGTGAGAAAACACACAGCACAATAACATCTTATCCAATTAATAAGATATAATTGCCCACCTACATAACATACAGATTGCCCATCTAGACACACAAAATCCTGTACTTAAGGATCCCTTAAGAATATTGATAACAACCTGTAAATATGCGGAGAGAAATCTTAACATCCACCTCCATGTTCTCTCGGCTCCTCTCTCCCTCTTCCTGTTCCAGTCTCCTCGTCTTCCCTTAAATTTGTCTCCCGCCCATCCTTCCCTCTCATCCAATGCAGGCCTCATTCTACCTTGTACCTGCCTTCACCTGTATAACATCATCCTACAATAATGAATAGATATGGAAAGAACAGGAAGTTTTGTCTCATTCCTGATTTTAGTGGGATTGTTTTAGGTTTCTTTCCATTTTTTTTTTTTTTTTTGGAGCTGGGGACCGAACCCAGGGCCTTGCGCTTCCTAGGTAAGCGCTCTACCACTGAGCTAAATCCCCAGCCCCGGTTTCTTTCCATTTAATGTGAATTGTTATATATTGTTTTTATTATGTTTATATATGTATCTTTTACTCCTGATCTCTCCAAGACTTTTAACATGAAGAGGTGTTGTATTTTGTCAAAGGCTTTTTCAGTATTTAATGAGATGATCATGTGATTTTTTCTTTGACTTGGATTACATTGGTAACTTTTTGTATACTATGAATGATATTTTTTATGTGTTCTTGGATTCAGGTTGTAAGAATTTTATTGAGTACTTTTGTGTCAATGTTCATAAGTGAAATTGGTCTGAAGTTCTCTCTTTGTTGGGTCTGTGTGGTTTCAGTATCAAGGTAACTGTGACCTCATAAAATGAATTAAGTAGTATTCCTTCTATTACTATTTCCTGGAATAGTTTGAGGATTATTGGTATTAGCTCTTCTTTGAAGGTCTGGTAGAATTCTACACTAAAACCATCTGGCCCTGGCCCCCTGGTTGGGGTTTAAATGATTGCTTCTATTTCTTTAGGGTTTCCTATGGGGTTGTTAGAAAGTTTACCTGATCTTGATTTAACTTTGGTACATGGCATCAGTCTAGAAACTCATCCATTTTGTTTAGATTTTCCAGATTATAAAATAATTTGAACTAATGATTTTTCAAAATGTCCTCAGTTTCTGTTGTTATTTTTCCCTTTTCACTTCTGTCTGTGCTAATTTGGATATTATCTCTGGACCTTTTAGTTGGGATGACAAAAGGTTTGTCTATCTTGCTGATTTTCTCAAAGAATCAGTTCTTGGTTTTATTGATTATTTGTATTCTTCTCTTTGTTTCTAATTGAGTACAGGATTTTGTATGTCTAGTTCATTTCAGCCCTGAGTCTGACTATTTTCTGGTGTCTACTCCTCTTGGGTATGTTTGCTTCTTCTTCTAGAGCTTTCAAGTGTGCTGTTAAGTTGCTAGTATGAGATCTTGTTGAGTTTCCATTATGTGGGCTTTCTGTTGTTTCTGTTGTTGTTGAAGTCCAGCCTTAGTCCATGTTGATCTGATGGAATGCAAGGAATTATTTTAATCTTCTTGCATCTGTTGAGGCTTGTTCTGTATCTCATTATATGATCAATTTTAGAGAAAGGTCTGTGAGGTGGTGAGAAACCATAATCTTTTGTTTTGGGGTGAAATGTTCTATAGATACCTTTTAGGTCCATTTGATTCATAATGTTTGTTAGTTTCATTGTGTCTCTGTTTACTTTTTGTTTTGATGCTCTGTCCGTTGGTGAAAGTGGGGTGTTGAACCCTCTCACTATTGCTGTGTGGGGTTCAATGTATGTTTTGAATTTTAGTAAAATTTCTTTCATGAATGTGGGTGCCCTGGCATTTGGGGCATAGATTTCATAATTGAGATTTCATCTTCATGGATTTTTCCTTCCCCATCTCTTTTGATTACTTTTGGTTGGTTGTCTATTTTATTACATATTAGAATACCTACTCTAGCTTGCTTCTGGGAACTGTTTGCTTGGAAAACCTTTTTCCAGCCCTTTACTATGAGGTAGTATCTTTGTAGCTGAGGTGTGTTTCTTGTATGCAACAGAGTTGTGGATCCTGTTTACGTGTCCAGTTTGTTAGCCTGTTGTTTTATTAGTGAACTGAGTTCATTGATGTTGGGAGATATTACTGACCAATGATAGTTCCTGTTGTTTTGTTGCTGGAGGTGGTACTATGTGGGTGTGTGATTCTCTTCTTTTGGGTTTGTTGTAAAATGAATAATTTCTTGTGTTTTCTTGGTTTTAGTTACTCTCCTTGTGTTAGAGTTTTCCTTCAGGTATCCTCTGTAGGGCTGGCTTAGTAGAAAGATATTGGTCTTGTCATGGAATATCTTGGTTTCTCCATCTATGGTGACTTAGAGTTTTTCTGGGTATAGTAGTCTGGGCTGGCATCTTTGGTCTCTTAGGTTCTGCAAGACATCTGTCCAGGATCTTCTGGCCTTTAGAGTCTCTGTTGAGAAGTCTGATGTAATTCTGATAGGTTTACCTTTATGTTTTTTGTTTTTTTTTTTTCGGAGCTGGGGACCGGACCCAGGGCCTTGCGCTTGCTAGGCAAGCGCTCTACCACTAAGCTAAACCCCCAGCCCCTACCTTTATGTTTTACTTGGCCCTTTTCCCTTACTGCTTTTAATATTCTTTCTTTGTTTTGTACATTTAGTGTTTTGATTATTATGTGCTGGGAGGCTTTTCTTTTCTGGTACAATCTATTTGGTGTTCTGTAGGCTTCTTATATGTTTATGACCATCTCTTTCTTTAGGTTAAGTTTTCTTCTATGATTTTGTTGAAGATTTTTTTCTGGCTTTTTGAGCTGGGAATCTCCACCCTCTTCTATTTCTATTGTTCTTAGGATTGGCATTTTTTTTTTTTGTATCCTAAAATTTCTGGATGCTTTTGGCCAGGAACATTTTATACTTGGCATTTTCTTTGACCAAAGTATCAATTTCTTCTATGGTATTTTCTATGCCTTAGATTCTCTCTTTCATCTCTTGTATTCTGCTGGTGGTGCTTGAATCTATAGTTGCTGTTCTCTTTCCTAGGTTTTACATCTCCAGAATAGCCTCGATTTGTGGTTTCTTTATTGCTTTTATTTCCATTTTTAGGTCTTGGAGAATTTGTCCATTTCCTTCACCTGTTTGATTGTGTTTTCCTACATTTCTTTAAGGGATTTATTTGTTTCCTTTTTAAAGACCTCAATCTGTTTGTTTTTTCCTGTATGTCTTTAAGGGACATATTTATATCCTCTTTAAAGGCCTCTATCATCTTCATGAAATGGGATTTAAGGTCAGAACTTTGCTCTTCAGGTGTGTTAGTATATCTAGGGCTTCTATTGTAGGAGACCTGGGATCTGATGTTGCCAAATTGCATTGGCTTCTGTTGATTATGTTCTTGAACTCACCTTTCATCATCTGGTTGTCTCTGCTGTTAGCTGGTCTGGGTGTCTTGATTTTGAGCAGGCCTCCTGGGATGGGAGGACAGGCACAACAACCCACCGACAGTGCAGGTGAAGTGCGAATTGGAAGGGAGATGGGGCAGGACAGAGCCCAGATCTGGGCACCATATCTGTTGCCCATGAAGGCCAGAAGAAAGTAGTGACTACCTTGGGTCTGGAGTTGTAAATAGTTGTGAGCCACTACACAGGTTCTGGAAATCAACCCCAACCAGTGTCCTCTGGAAGAGCAGAAATCACTCTTAACTACTGAGTCATCTCTCCAGTCCAACGTCACAAACAAGCAAACCCACCAAATAACCAACCAAACCACCAAAGCTGCTTTAGATCTAAATCCATTCATCCACTCTCTTTTGAATATCAGTGAATAAGCTGGGTCACGGTTTCATTTGGAGCCAGGGCACTTTGTTCCTGACCACACCACTGAAAAGACAGAGCTAGGCTCCACTTCTTCCTGGCTCCAAAGCCAATAGTCATAACCACTGTGCTACATGTTAGCTCAGTTTTAAGGGAATACTGTCAAGGTGTCACATTGATTTACTTTACCACTGTACTGGTTGATTTTATGTGTCAATTGACACAAGCTGAAGTTATCACGGAGAAAGGAAGCTCAGATGAGGAAATTCCTCCACAAGAGCCAGCTTTAAGGCATTTTCTCAACTAGTGATCAAGGGGGGAGGACCCAGCCCATTGTGGGTGGTGCTGTTCCTGGGCTGATAGTCTTGGGTTCTATAAGAGAGCAAGCTGAGCAAGCCAGGGGAAGCAAGCCAGTAAGTAACATCCCTCCATGGCCTCTGCATCAGCTCCTGCTTCCTGACTTGCTTGAGTTCTAGTTCTGACGTCCTTTGGTGATGAACAGCATGTGGAAGTGTAAGCTGAATAACCCTTTCCTCCCCAACCTGCTTCTTGGTTATGATGTTTGTGCAGGAATAGAAACCCTGACTGTGTTAGTTAGGGTCTTATTGTTGTGAATAGACACCATGATCAATGCAAGCTTTATAAGAGACAACATTTAATTGGGGCTGGCTTACAGGTTCAGAGGTTCAGTTCATTGTCATCAAGGCAGGAACATGGCAGCATCCAGGCAGGCATGGTGCAGGAGGAGCTGAGTTCTACATCTTCCCCCAAAGGAAACCAGGAACAGCCTCAGCATCCTAGGAGGAGCTAGGAGGAGGGTCTCCAAGCCCACCCTACAGTGACACACTTCCTCCAACAAGGTCATACCTTCTAATAGTGCCACTCCCTGGGCCAAGCATATGCAAACCAACACATTCCACTCCCTGGCCTCCATAGGCTTGTTTAAACACATGAGTCTATGGAGGCCATACCTAAACACAGTATAATAAAAATGGTACATTTAGTCCAACTTTCAAAGTCCCCATAGTCTACAGCAGTATCAACAATATTAAAAGTCCAAAGTTCAAAGTCTCTTCTGAGATCCATCCAATCACTTAACTGTAATCCCTGAATTAAGACAGGCAACCAGCTGGGCAAACTTCAAACTCCGCCATCTCCATGTCTGATGTCAATATGGTCTTCAGATCTTTAACTCCTTTTTCATCTCTGTTGACTGCAACAAACTTCTTCCTCCTGAGTTGGTTCCACTTCCTGTTAGCAGCTTTCCTCACTGGATAGTGTGTGGCTCTAGTATCTTTAACATCTTTGGGTCTCCAAGGCAGCTTCATTGTTACAGTTTGTTTCAGTGTCTTGGATCCTCACATGATTCTCCAAAGGGCTGGCTCCACTTCTCCAGCTCTGTCCTCTGTAGCAGTCAGGTTGATCAACTCCACTGCCTCAGCTGTTCTTGGTGCTCAAGAACACCAATACACTGGAGTCTACCTTGCAACTAGGCTTCACCAGTAGCTTCTCACAGGCTTTCTTCATGGTATCAAGCCTCAACTCCTTTGCATGACCTCTTCAGTCCTGGGCCATCAATTGCAACCTTCACCAATAGCCTTCCATGGCCTCTCACGGTACCCAGTCTCAGCTGTTCTTCACGACCCTTTCATGCCATCAAAACCAGTACCACCTGGGTGACTCTTACACACTACCAAGTCCAGCCACAGCACGAGGTACAACCTTGGCATCTCTGGAATACAGCTCTCAAAAAACACTTCCCAGACCATTTCACCTCAGTGATGCTGATCTCTTTCTTAGCCCCAGCTAACCAGCATCAATTGTCTCCTTCTTCTCTTAAATATAAAGCCAGAGACACATGGCTGAAGCTGCTGAGTTCTGCTGCTTGCAGGAGCTGGAACATGGCCCCCTTGTTCTATTATATAATCACTAACTTCCTCTTTTCTAACTCCTTCACTGCCTAAGCTTGGCTGTCCTGGATCTTGCTCTGTAGATTGATCTTGAATATAGAGATCTGTGTCCCTGTCTCCTGGGAGTACAGGTTTGTACTTAGTTGCCTGGAGCAAACTTAGCTGGATGGGATCTTGCCCCAAGGTCATTACTCCCTTAATTCAATTTAATATCCTCAAACTCAGGATTCAGCTCCATTTCACTTCCTGGTGTCCCTTTAATACTCGAACCATATATTTTTGTATTCTTCCTTTTTCAACTCCCCTTTTTCATTAAAATGCTCTTCATGAGCCTTAACCAGAGAACAAAGTCTATGATGGGTGTTTCTGAGACTTCCTTTGTCAGTGCAATTAATCTGAGTCTTTTTACCTTAGCTTCAGGCAGACTCCAGACCAGGGCAAAAAGCAGCCACAATCTTCACCAAAATACCACAAAAGCAATCTTTACAGCACATACCAAAATTAAGACTCTGCATTCCTATTAAAATAGCCCATTAAGCCTCATTTAGAACATCCCACTGCTTTCCAAATCCAAAGTCCCCAAATCCACATTCTTCCAAACAAAAGCATGGTCAGGTCTATCACAGCAATACCCCACTCCTGATAATGACTTCTGTCTTAGG
This sequence comes from Rattus norvegicus, assembly GCF_021556685.1. Taxonomy (NCBI): domain Eukaryota; kingdom Metazoa; phylum Chordata; class Mammalia; order Rodentia; family Muridae; genus Rattus; species Rattus norvegicus. Next base: position 75,732,526 of record NC_141540.1, read on the forward strand.
ATCTTATTGCTGTGAACAGACACCATGATCAATGCAAGTTTTATAAGGGACAACAGTTAACAGGGGGTGGCTTACAGGTTCAGAGTTCAGTCCATTATCATCAAGGCAGAGGCATGGCAGCATCCAGTCAGACATGGTGCAGGAGGAGCTGAGTTCTACATCTTCACCCGAAGGAAGCCAGGAATAGCCTCAGCATCCTAGGAGGAGCTAGGAGGAGGGTCTCCAAGCCCATCCCACAGTGGCACACTTCCTCCAACAAGGTCACACTTTCTAATAGTGCCACTCCCTGGGCCAAGCATATGCAAACCATCACATTCTACTTCCTGGGCCAAGCATACACAAACATTATACTAAGACACCGGCATTCTTTCTTCTTCTTCTTCTTCTTCTTCTTCTTCTTCTTCTTCTTCTTCTTCTTCTTCTTCTTCTTCTTCTTATTATTATTATTATTATTATTATTATGTCTTTTACTAATAGGTGCTTGCAGTTTGTTGACTTTTTAAAAAAATTAAGTTATTAACTTTTATTATAAATTCAAAATGAAGTTCTTAAAAATCTCAACTTGACTAGATATGAAACAATTTAAAAACCATTAAAGGTGTGTTGAAAAAAGCCAGGCCTTTATTTCTTCTTAAAAATATGTTTTTTAGGGGCTGGGGATTTAGCTCAGTGGTAGAGCGCTTGCCTAGCAAACGCAAGACCCTGGGTTCGGTCCCCAGCTCCGGAAAAAAAAAGAAAAAAGAAAAAAGAAAAAAGAAAAAAATATGTTTTTTAAAGACATATTTAGGTAAAAATAATAACAACCCCATGCTGCATAGATAACGCAGATAGTTCTAGTGTATCTGGTCAACGGGCAAAAAAGCAAGCACTTATCCACATTCTTGAGCATCTCTTAAGTATAGAAGGAATTAGGGGTCTCCTTTACTCTTGGCTCTTGACCCTGCCTCAGACCTCCTAACCAAAGCGGTCAGTCATACCTCTTGCTGTTCTTAAGTCTCTGGGTTTACTCTTGGCTTTTCCCTCACGCCAGCACAGTTCCCATGGGCTCTTCATTGGTCAGGTCCCTTTACTGAACACCAGAAGGATTCTAATGCTTGGGATCTCAGGCCATCTGAAGGCCAATGTGTCCAACTCTGAGCTTGTTCTCCTGTCCTTGAATGAATCTCCATCCCACTTAACTTATTCATATTTAGGGCTGGTCTGCACTGGGGTGCTTGGGGCTGACTTTGTTCTCCTGGTGGTTTGGAGATCCAGCCCATCACTGCCTGCATACGAGGTGTATCCTCTGCCACAGAGGCACAACCTTAGCTCTGGGTGTGACTGCTCACCTTTTCACGTTTCACTGACTCAGTTTCCCTAACAGTCCTTGGATCTGTCCCATCTCCTCATTACCACACTACCATGTCCACATTCTACCCCCAGCTTGCATTACTACACTAGCAAAAGCCTTCTCTCCCCAATTCTCCAAGCCCCAGAGACCTTCCTGGCCTTTGTTGGCTTTCATTTCAATGCTTCGAGGCTGCGGGCACCCTTCTGGTTTAGGCAAGGACCTTCTAAGCACCAGAAGGATTCTAATGCTTGGGATTAGGTGTTCCCATCACCTGAATATGTCTGGCTCACAAACGCCTAAACACAGTTTATGTCTCTGAATAAATAGTCTTTCTACAAACCCTAAGTCAAAACACTGAAGTGTTCTACTTAGGACTCTCAATTTTCCATCATGACTTGAGGAAAAGATAAGGAAGGACGCAGGATTTGTGATTGACATATCAGTGGGCAGTCAAGGTTACTGCATTTTTTTAATCACTAAACTTATTCCCTGATTTCATGGTTTCAGTTAATAGAGATGGTGCCCTTCCCTTTGTTTTCTTGTGGTAAAAATTGATCTGTGATCAATACTTGGATTTTTTGTATTAATCACATGTAATCAAAACTGTAACATGTAACCCTAGAGCTATTGGCAATATATTATTGCTGTAACTTTATGCACCAACATGCTTTTATTTTCATCATATATCATCTGAGTACTGAATTTTATAAAACACTCTTAGTGCTGGGGCTGGTTCCTCGTAATGTAGGGTTCACTAACTTTTATTTGGGTTTCTGCACCACTGACAATGAATGGAGTGAGGAGGAAGACACCTGGGTGTGGAGCTCAGCCTGTAATTCCAGGAGGGTCAGGGCTAAGGCCAGCACAGGCTACACGAGTGAGTCTTGTACCCGCTCCACTCCAAATAATAAAAATATAAAAGTTAACTGCTTCATAGCTATTTCTTCTCCCGTCTCTCTCTCCTTCCTTCCCTTCCTCCCATCCTTCCTCCCTTTTTCTCATGTTTGGGTGTGTGTATAACTGAGGCATCAAGATGGCTCAGCTCCTAGTTGGAAGGCTTCCTTGGGGATACAATGTGAGAGGGAAAGACACAGAAGGCTCAGCAAGGAAGCCTGTGCTTCAGGTCCTGGTGAGCCAATGGAGGACAAAGGGCAGGGAAGAGGGATTGGACATCCAGAAGTTGAGATGCATCTGGCCATGAAGAGAGCTTGGTTGTGCAATTTTAAGGAGCAGACTGAGCTGATAGCAGGAACTGGGGAGTCACTAGTGAATCTAGGTGTTTACTGAATCAAGTATGCTGTTGGCAAACACACGGGGAACATCGTAAGAGACAAAAGTCCAGAATGTTGATTAAATATTGACATTGCATTGAATCTTGGTGGTGTTCTAACCAATGGGTGTCCTTTGGGGGAGACTCTACATGTTCAATGCTTAGAGTTAGACTATATACGTTTCTTTCATTTTCTGAAATTTAGAAGTTTTATTTTTATGACATAAAATATCTAAATATATTTTAAGAGTTTATAATTGAATGGCCTTTAATCCATTTATAGTCATATAGGAATTACCATAGTCAATTACAGAAGTTCTCATCACCACCTCTAAATCCCACCCCTGTAGTTTCCTCTTTTCTTATGCTGAGCCACATTCTCTGGTTGTTGAAATTACATTCATGAGCTGATGGACGTTTTTATCTAATAGGTTGTCACTGTTCAACAGAAATATAATATGTAGCACCAATGTGTGCTTTGTATGGATTAAAAATTTGATAGTAGCCACACTTTAAAAAAGTAAAAGATCAAAATAACATAAATGTATTTTAAGCTAAAATATCCAAAATATTCAATAAAAAATGCTAAAATTAGTTGTTTCTGTCCAAAGGGTATGAAATGCAATGTGTTTTGTACTGAGAGGCACATTTGAATCTGGACTGTCCATGATTCTGGACAGTGCTGCCGTACTGGTGGCTTGGTCACACCACTGTCCTTTACTTTGGTGTCTGAGTAGCTTTCTTTACACCAAATTACTAGTAAGCCATTTTCATTAACATGATCCACTTGTCTTTTCTCATTTCTCTTCCTTTAGACAGCCTGAGTCTACCTCACATATCCTTTGTAAATGGGAGGTGGGACTGAGTGTATAACCTGGAGGCAGAGTCCATGCCTGGCAGGCTTGAGGCCCTGGAATGATCCCCAAATGGAACCACACTGAACACTGCTGAGGAGAGGGGCTTCCACAGGGCACAGTGCATAGAGGAGTGGGGAAAGCTGCATGCCACCTGCTCCCCAGGTGGTGTCCAGCCACGGTGAGCCTCTGAAGACATCCTGTTTCTCGATATTTCCTGAATCAAAGAGCTGACATGAGCAGGCTGAGGTGCTGGTACATCTGGCACTATGAAGCAGGCAAGAAATTATTTGGATTTATCTTCTCCTGAAAACATTTAATAAATCTGGGCAAACCAGGATCCCATGGCCTCTTCACTGTCCTGGAGCTGAGACACCCAGGCAGATTAACTACCAAGAGTTTTCTTTATGTGCTTTTACTGGACTATGAACTTAGCCTCTGAGGCCTGTTAGTTTTTTTCTATTTGTGTTTTATTCGTCCCAAATTTCTCTTCTTCCTGCCTTTCCCAGCCTGATCCTTGAGGCCAGTGTGATTGTTTCTAGTCTTTTTCTTTCCTTCCCCACTTTGTATTTCTTTTATTAATTTATTGAAAATAAATTCTCCTCATGCCATACATCCTGACCTGTTTCCCCTTCCTCCACTCCTCCCAGCTCCTTCCCACCTCCCGTCTTCCTCAGACCCCTCTCTGTTCCCCTTCGGGAACGCTGTCTTCCTGCCTCGGTATGACTGCAATCTTCATCACCGGCCCTGCACTTTGTGTCACCAGAGATGGGATCCTTCTGAGAATGCTAAAATTCAGAAGAATTAGGACAGTCCTTGACCTGTACACTGTCCTTCCTGTTAACGATGCCACGCAGCAGATGTGAAAGCTGGTTTTTGTTTGTTTTTTAAGATTAAACTTTTCCTGGGGCTGGGGAATCTTCTAACTTGTTAACTTGAATCGAGAATGAGTCAAAGTGTTCTGTGAACTTTAGAAGCCTCAAGCCAGGGGCTGAGAAACAATGTAACTAGAATTTGGAGAAGTTTGGTTTAGATGGTAATTGGAATAGATCTTTGGATTTTCTAGTTTGCAGAGATTTGTAATAAATGCAATTTTGTTATCTTTAATAAACACACAAAACAGATTAGAATGAGCCAATGGAGCCGGGGGAATTGCTTTTACATGTGTATGTGTGGGCATGCACACTCGTGATGTCCAGATGCTACCAACACCGTTCATTTCAGTTTGAGGCAGGGTCTCCATGAGGCCTAGCTGGTCTCTTCACTCCTGGTCCTGCCTCTCTGTTTCCCAAGTTTTGACAACATAGGCTTGTCAGCAAGATCTGGAAAATGCTTGTCTTGAGTTTGTATTTGTTCATGCTGAGTAATAAAAAGAACACTTGGTTGATATATTCCTAAATTAAAAAAAAGAAGAAAACCTGAGAGTGCTAGCCTGAGCTTTTATTTATCTTTTATTAAGTTTCCATTCAACCTTGGTGTCTTAATTATTATCCTATTGCTGTGAAGAGACGCCATGACTAAGGCAACTTTTATAAAGGAAAGTGTTTAATTGGGGGCTTGCTTAATACTTCAGAGGGTTAGTACATTATCATCATGGAGTTGGGGGTAGGTAGGCAGGCTTGGCACTGGAGCAGTAACTGAGAGCTTTACATCTTGATATCTTGATATGTAGCCAGTAGGGATGAGAGAGAGAGAGAGAGAGAGAGAGAGAGAGAGAGAGAGAGGGAGAGGGAGAGGGAGAGGGAGAGGGAGAGGGAGAGGGAGAGGGAGAGGGAGAGGGAGAGGGAGAGGGAGAGGGAGAGGGAGAGGGAGAGGGAGAGGGGAGGTGTGCATGTATAGACAGGGCTGGGCTTGGTGTGGGCTTTTGAAAGACACCTCAAAGCCCACTTCCAGTGGGACATCATCTTAAACAAGGGCACAACTACTCCAACAAGGTCACATGAAGCATGAACATAAAAATAAATTTGCTTCTCATTTATTTTAAATAAATAAATGGGCCATACTCATTCACACTAACACACTAGGTAAGGTCTATCAAAATTTAAGACAACTAGTTGCTAAATTTAAACTTGGGAAGGCACTAGGGTTTTTACCAGAGAAATTTTAGAGCTTGTTAGTTTTTGGAGCCTTTTAGTATGCTACTTTGAAGTATTTTACTTAGACTGTTATTTGTATCAGGCTGAAAAGAGCACTTGTTTTCATTTTCCTCTTCTTTATTTTATAGACTTCTCTTCTCATTAAGAATGTGAAATGTCTTAAAAATAGGAGTGTAAAGGGGAAACAGAGGCTTAAAATATAGGTCAATGCTAGTATTTGCCTAGCATGCATGAAGCTCTAGCGTCAACTCTTAATACTAAAAAGTAGCTGTCTGTCTGTCCATCCATCTATCTATCTATCTATCTATCTATCTATCTATCTATCTATCTATCTATCTATCTGTCATCTATCTAAACAAATGTTAGGAAGTCTGACCCTTAGCTGGACTGTGCTCAAGGTGTCTGGGATTGATTGAGTTCTTGTGCAATGGTGATGTGAGCAGGTCGAGGTATGAAGGCCAAGGGGACTGTGGCATTCGTTAGAGAAGAGGAAACAGAGTTACCTACCTCCTAGTGTCTCACACCCTAGTGCTCTCCTTCCCCCGTTGCCATGCCCCTCTATAAGAAGCAGTAATGTTTTGGGTTCAGGACCTGGACAAATCATTGAATGTCATATTTTGAGCTCTCAGAATCCTATAGATACAAATTATATATAATATAGAACCAAATTCTTTTAAGTATAAAAAATGATACATACTTCCAGATATTTTCTTTAAGAGTTATTCTTCATTTCTATAACCAGTGAAGTGTAGACATGCAGATCCTATGAGGGTCTGAAAACACAAACTAGATCTTGAGTTGAACCAAGGTTAACTGAGAGCAGTCAGTTACATATGTGGTATCCACATGGACTTGATAAGAAACAGCCTTTAGTGGCACAGATGATAAATTCCCAGACAGAGCTTTACAAATCAGGCTCTAGAAGCCACCTCAATAGCCATCCCTGTGATAGGAATAGTCCCAGAGCATGCGAGCTTTAACCTTAGCTGAAGACATCTGCTTTCTGTGCAAAGGAAATGCTTTTAACAAAGGAATGACAGCTCCTCATGTAAATTCTTATCCAAGAGGAGAACCAGTTTTTAAAAGAAAGCCTACATGGATTCTAGATGGGTCTAAATTAATTTGAAAAACAATACATTCGCCTTCCAATGAATACTTTCATTTTTTTTTTTTTTCCGGAGCTGAGGACCGAACCCAGGGCCTTGCACTTGCTAGGCAAGCGCTCTACCACTGAGCTAAATCCCCAACCCTGAATACTTTTCATTTTTATTTCTGCCAAATGACACATGAAAGTGAAAAGGCTAAGCTAATCTCTGTTATTCCAGGGACTTAAGCTAAACATTTTATAGTTATCAGAACATTTGCTCATCACAATTTTTGCATTATTACAAACTGATTTCTTCAAGATTTTTATTTCATGTGGACAGGTGTTTTGCCTGCTTGTATGTCTGTGTACCACGTGTTCAGTGCTCAGAGGCCAGAAGAGTGTTTTGGATCCCTGTGATTGTAATTAGAACATTGTTCACAACCAGGTAGATGCTGGGAAATGAACTCAGGTCCTCTGGAAGAGCAGCACACACTCTTTTTTTTTTTTTTTTTTCCCAGAGCTGGGGACCAAACCCAGGGCCTTGCGCTTCCTAGGCAAGCGCTCTACCACTGAGCTAAATCCCCAACCCCAGCAGAACACACTCTTATTAACTACCGAGCCATCTCTCTAGCCGCCTATTAACAAACAGACTTAAATACAGCTTGGTTGAGTGGTTATTTTTGCCCAGGGCAAGGAAGATCTGGGATTTGAACCCAGAGCATTTACCTTCTGATACCAGGCTCCTCCTCTTACTACCTTAAGGCTTCTCAAAAGTACCCACCGACAAAGGCAAACAGCTAGAACAGAACACATTAGGGCTTACAAGACAGCATAGCAACCAAGGCAAGAAGGCTCTTCCTGAATGCCAATAACTTAATGTCTTTGTGTAACACATCATGGAAGGAAGCTTGGTACCCACAAGCTCCTCCCCCATATGGAAGGATGCCATTTCAGAAAATGTAGGTTCCATTGAAAGGAAAAAAAAAAAAGCTAAGAATCAGCTCACACCTATATTAAGTTTTATACTCTAAGTTCATCACCAGGCAGGCATCTTGTGTTTATTACACACTGTGGTCTACTGAGAAAGCACTCTGGTGATGGCCCACGGAAGCTTTGAGCATTAACCAGCCGTGACTTCATTTGATGTCTCTAAGCTTCTTTCAGTCTCCTTTTCTTTTCTTTTTTTTTTTTAAAGATTTATTTATTTATTATATATAAGTACACTGTAGCTGTCTTCAGATATACCAGAAGAGGGCATTGGATCTCTTTACAGATGGTTGTGAGCCACCATGTGGTTGCTGGGAATTGAACTCATGACCTCTGGAAGAGCAGTCGGGTGCTCTTAACTGCTGAGCCATCTCTCCAGCCCCCTTTTCTTTTTCAGTAGACAGAGTATGCATTTTGTTGTGAAGTCCTGAGCTAATACATCAAAAGGACACATCTTAATAGAGCTCAAACAAGGCTGACATTATGGTTACTCTAGAGACAACCTATAAACAATGAATACTGTATAAAATAAAACCCATTACTATCTAATACCCGGTACTCTATATTCAGTACAGTGGCAAGCACCACAGGGAAATAGATCAATAAACACCTCTGCTTTGAAAAACTTTACAACCCAAAATGAAGGTAAAGGAAGTAATTATGGTAACAGGTAAAGCATTAACGAAAGATGAGGTCATAGATATCAGCTGAGCCATGCTGTGGGTCTCAATACTAGGTCAAGTTCTCTCAACTGGTTGGTCAATGTTCTGTCAGCAGAGAGAGTAGTTGTGATATGGCCCAATGTGAGAGGAAAACAAACTTAGGATTGTCTTTTAAAGGCTGATGGAAAGAAACAAGTCCTGTGGCTTTCCTTTTCCAGTCTTTGTGATGAAGAAAGTAATCGGGAAGGAGGTGGCTGAAGTCAAATGTTTTGTATAGACACAGAAAAGGGAGAAGTGAAGTCAGTCCTGGGTGCAAGTCACCCCTTAGATACATCAGAGTCCCGAGTTAAAGTACATAAAAGTTCCATGGGTCCAGGCTTCATCATATCAAAAGCAATACTCATTAGATCCAATTCCTCGTCTCCTGTGCCAAACAAGGTTCCCTGACACTCCAAAATAGTATTCCGATGAAATCTCTAATCAAGTGCCTGTGCTGAATAGTAACACTGCAATAATTCCAATTAGTTAATTCTGTTTAGAATAGCAGTAGTTTTAGAATTTATTCATTAGTCTTTAACATTAAAATAGGAAACAAAAATAACATTTCTATTGAATGTAAACATGTCAGAATTTGAGATTTCCTGAAGGTAAAACCATCCTGCTGATATATTATGTAGTTTTGTTGGAGAAGCAGCATACCTGGCAGTGGGTTGTGTAAGATTCAAACTTAAGGACAAAGGCTGCCTTAGGCAGGTAGAATTTAGGCTAACACCCTGTTCCAGGAACTGAGCTAACCACCCTTAGCAGTCCCCCATCCTCATGAATGAGCTAACTGCAATAGGGGCGGGATCCTTTACCACCCACTTTGTGTGCCCAAGATTTTCCCCACCAAGGGCCTCCAATGAATTCAAAGGACAAGAGGTGGCCACCAATGAATTCAAAAGGTAATAGGCCCCACCAACGAGAAATAACCAACTCATGCTAAAAGCCTAAAGCCTACACCCTGAAACAGTATAAAGGGCGTGGGCCTTTGTTCTTCATGGTCGCCTCTGTCCCGAGTACAGGGTCACCCCAGTGCACTGGATCATTAAACCTCTTGTTTATTGCATTGCTCTCCATCCCCGTGTTTTCATGAGTGGGAACTCCCAGACGTGGGGCTGATCAGGTCCTACAGCAGAGCATGGCTTCAAACCCTAGGGGCGTCATTCAGTAAATGACAGATAGAAAAGGCACATGGGTAACATTGCTCAGCACAGTGTCAAACATGTAAGGGTCCTGAAGTACAGGTGTCACTTCCTGAAACCCATTTAAGACTATTTTCTCTCTAGTTTATATGGACTAAAGTTGCAGCCCACATTTTGAACACAGAACTGTTTATGTTAGAATAAGGTGACATTTCACTGTGACGGCAGTAAGTTCATTAAACCAAACACAAAACGCTCTCTCCTTATAGGACAGGGCTGGGTTTCCACGAGCTAAAGCCTTGACTCATTACCCTCCATTACCCTCATAGCACAGAATCTGGTAAATGGTGGGTAGGTGTGGGACAGTATGCTTTCTTATTTCTGGAAAGTTCTAAGTAGGGAGGGTTAAATAAAAACTCATCTTAAATTCAGAAATAGCTAGAAAATTCCTTTTCCTGGGTGCCATGATACATTAGGCTCAACTTAAAGACATAAAGGTTTCTTTCATGATCATCCTTCAACTTTTTTTTTTTTTTGGGTGGGGTAGGGAAGATAGGCTTAGGGAGGGGGAAGACAGATTGTTAGAATGTTTCGACTCATTTAACACAGCTCTAAAGTAAAATACTCATTGCTCCTAATTCCCCTAAAATATTTGTGTATGTCTAGATGTTTTTATAATAATAGGGTATATAGTATTCACAAGTAATGAGGACATGAACGCCCTTGTCCTGCCCCAGGTACCACAGGAAGTACAAGTGGCTAAGAACCTTGTTGAGTCAGGTGGGCAGAAATTACCTTTGTTAAGTTTTTGTCCATTTCCAGTAAGTGTTTTTGCTTGGGCTCCACCAAGTGTTAGTCTGGTGACAAGAAAGAGTATTAAGAAAGAACACCTGGTGGTATGAGCTGAGGAGCTGTCTTACCTCAGAAAGTGGACTCCTCTGATGATGGTGAGTGGGATCCAGGGAAACGACTGACTGACATAGTATACACATTGGGATGCATGGAGTAAGTGGTTAGTGTTGAGTCATCTTGTTTATTTTCAGCCTTATAATTTATATATAATCATACAATATGCTTCTCATAAGGATCCAGCAGAACAAAACCAACGTCACCTCAAGGCATGACTGTGGGAACAGTGCTGTTTTAAAATGGTGGACACTTTCAGTAGCTAATCTGCCTTCTGTAGTGAACTTAGCCTCAAAGGAAGCCAGGCTCTCCTGACCCTGGAACAACTCTTGTGCTCAGTTCAGTTGCTGCTCTTTGAGTGAGTGTGACACTTGTCAAGGCTCCTTCCACTGTGGCAAGGACCAGTGGACTCCATAAAGTCACTGAGGTTTCAGCATCTCCACTAATGACAGCTTGCCAACAACAACAACAACAACAAGTTCTGGGTGGCACAGTGGAATTTATTTGTCTTTGTGATGCACACATAGTAATTAACACATAAAAGAACACGATATCAAAATGGCCCTGTGTAGTGCAGGAAATGACTGGTCCCAGGTCAATTACACAAATGCTAATGCTTCTCAGAAAGGAGCCTTTTTCTAATGCTTTCATTTTTTAGGCCCTAAGGACACACAGTTTTAGTATAAACATATTACTGCTTTATTGTCAGATACATGATGCTTACCAATTCCCAGGAGATGAATGAAGTCAACAAAAGCCCTGTGACAGAAGCATGTCCCATAGAATGAACTTGAAGTTACTACAGACCAATAAAGGAAACATTAACGACTGCACTGTCTTCTTGGGTTTCATGTCTTTAAAAATATTTCCCACACTTTTTTGGTGCAAAAATTCATTGATTTCTTTGGTTTTACACTGTATAACTCTTTTTGACCTATGTATATATAGTTTTATTTGTACCAATATCAAAATCAAGAATTAACACTTATAAAATTGTCTGGTCCATGTGGACATTATGGCTTTATTTTTACTGGAGATAAAGGAATACACCCATAGCTCCCTGCTTAGTGTACAATTTGGTTGAGTGTTACAATCTGTGATGTGTCTGGACATTCACCAAAACTATCCTGATCTTTTCTTTAGAACCCCCCCCTCCAAAAAAAAAAAGCTGCATAAATAAATAAGTCTACCTAGGGGGTCAATAAATAGGCTTCTCCACAGGAAGGAAGATCAGGGCAACACAAGCCCTGCAGTGCTGTGAGCCCAAAGCAATGGCGCTGGACTCCGGCTCCACAGGCGGCTTCAGTCGCAGGTTGGTTCTGTTGCAGGTAACGGCTGGCAGAGAGAGAGGTGCGCATGTGTATTGTTCTCATCCGTTTAAACCGACGTCATCGAGGACACAACTGCAAAGTTTGCTTTTGGGAAATTTATCTAGGTGTGTACCATCATTTTTGACTTCTAAAAAAATTGTAGAGTATACATTTTAGGGATTAAAAAGTATTACAGTTCCTTCAATTCCTGTGTTCCTTGGTCTCTGGTCACACAGAGACAGAAGGGATCTGGTCAGAAATTCTGCTGCCTCCTCTTTTTGGCATCCATGGCATCCAGGATGGGCTGTCTTTTCGCACTGTATCTTTGATGCAGTTCTTCTATTTCTCGTTCCATCATGGGGTCCAGTGCTTTTAGCCGCATCTGTAGTTCTTCTAAACTTAGATTTTTTAACTAATGTAGAAAAAAAAGAAATTAACATTGTAAAATCATCCAGAATATTGTGAAGCATACTGAGTTTTAGAATGTTTCAGAAAATTTTTTACACCATCTTTAAAGCATGTCAACAATTAAAGCAAAAATTCTTTCCCTGAAAAAGCCACACCTCAAGTAATTCACAGCCAAGTGATCAGTGCCTGCACTGTCAGAGAAGAAGACTGCATGATAGAAAAGTAAGATTAAGAAACCTGTTTGAAAACGCCCAGAGACAAATGTGCCACTGTCAAAAGCAGCCTGAGTGATGTTCTGCAGGTGGTCTTCTGCAGGTGAAGCTCTCTGCAGGTGGTACTCTGCAGGTGGTGCTCTGCAGGAGGTGCTCTGCAGGTGATGCTCTCTGCAGGTGATGCTCTGCAGGTGGTGCTCTGCAGATAGCTTTCTACTTTCTGTGCTTTGCCAGCTCTACCACGAACAAAAACCCAATGCCAACAGACCAAGAACTGGACCAGACTCAATACAAATACCTAAAACTTCACCTCTTAAACAGAAAGTTACATTAGAATTTTTAATGATTTATTTATTTATTTTATGTATATGAGTTCTCTATCTATATGTTAGCTACATATCAGAAAAGGGATCAGATCTCATTACAAATGGTTGTGAGCCACTGTGTGGTTGCTGGGAATTGAACTCTGGGTCTCTGGGAAAAACAAATAGTGCTTTTAACTGCTAAGCCATCTCTCTAGCCCCTACATTAGGATTTTTTACCCTGAGTGATTTGATAAAATAATTTTATGGTTCAAAGGAAACCCACAGCTGATTCCAACTACAATGGGTAAGCTCTGTTCTGGGTGTGGCCAATCTGAGAATAAAATGTCTATGTAGTGTTTACCGGATCAGTTAGTGATTACATTGGTTTTAGGAGACAACAGCACATTCCTTACTGCTTGACATAACAACACCAGGAAAGAGGATTCATGGTATCTATACAAGGGGATAAGATGTGTTGTTACATAAAAGGATCTATGGCACCCTGGGCTCTGTCCCACACACTAACACAGTCAGCTTTCACCCTATCAACATTTAAAATAAACCCTACTGGACCCTGAAGTGAGTAAGGGCTCTTGCTGTCAAGCCTGATGGTGTGAGTTCAATTCCTGGAATGGAGAAAACCAACTTCTTCGATGTTCTCTGACTCCCACATAGGTGCTGTGGCGTGCATGTACTCACCAACTCCTAAATGCAGAATGTAAAACCCTGAAACCCTGCCTTTCCTTATTATAGTAATAGTGGAAAGTAGGTAGCTTTTAACAAAGAGGGGGAAAAGCCCTGTCAAACACTGCATCACAGACTGCTACTATCATGTCGTCCTTTCCTTGATGGGTAAGTTAGGAAGACCTGCTTCACTGCCCCTAAGAAGCCTGGAGATGTGAGGAAGGGTGAGGATCGAAGGACAGACAGCAAAGACTGAAGGACAGATGGGACCCAGGCCAGCACAGTGGCAATGGGACAGTGCCTGAGGAGTTCCCATAGTATACCCATGCGTTTCGTAGGATAACATATTGCTTTTCAGAACAGATCTGCCCCAGAGAGGAGCTCCACCATTAACTCAAAGCACAAGAGGCACAGAGACGCCCCCAGGAGAATGGACTGTATTAGACTGGTCCAAGGTCTCAGAGAAGGTGTGTGCTGGGATACAGAGAGTGAGGTCAGGCAGCTGCCATCCCCAAGAGTCAGACAATGCAGGTTTGAACTTCAGGGAGCCATTATTCTGGATAAAACCATTATGTGAGAGCAGAAAGACTAATGAGAGAACAGGAAGCTGAGTTTTTTTAAAGAAGGCAACTCTTCAGTTGGTTATTTCATGAGTCAAAGCTAGAAAATACTCTGATTGCTTAAGTCACCCAGAATAGTAGGGCTGAAATGGCATTTCTCACTGATAATCCGCTTTACTCAGCATACCTGGCCCAAGTAACTCCTGCTTTCCAAAAACCAAATTCACTCTCAGCTAGAAAACAAAACAAAAAGGAAACAAAACAGACACCCCCCTCCTCCAAAAACCCCCCAAAAACAAAAAAAACAAAACAAAACAAGGTTCTGAGGACACTGAGAATGAGGCACAAGACAAAGTTGCAAACGATGTGGCCAGAGGGCATTCGGCTCAATGTGAACACTCATGCTGGCTGTGTGTACTTAGACCTGCTGTGCTTCACTGCCCAGCACAAAGCACCCTCCTTGTTTTATTAATTTTATTTTTTTTTAAAGGAAGCGTCTTTCTGTACAGCTCCAGCCTGGCTAGCCTCAAGCTCAAGATCCTTCTGCCTCGGTGGGTCTCCTAAGTACCTGTGGATGGTGCTTTTAACTATGCCCAACTTACATTTGGCTACAGTTCACAGTAGACTATTGTTTCTCCACTAATTTAAAAGCTGCGTGTCAAGCATACATTTGTTCCCTGCTCAGTTCCGTTTTAAGCCCCTCAGAGATAAGAAGTCTGCAGGAGGACAATTAGAGCCCTCTGCAGGATACAGGTATGTGGCATTGGTCTCAAGAGCTCAGACATGGGGCCACATTTCTGGAGAAGATGTGCCATGGAGCATCTACGGAGTCCAATTCTATGTTAGTGTTCTACACCATATTCACTATTATTTTAAATTATGCATCTGTCTGTTGACTGTGTGTACCTGAGTTCCAGGGGAGTCTCCTCAGGTAGGTCAAGTCCTCTGCAAGAGCAGCAAGTGTGCCTACTGCTCAGCCAGCTCTCCAGCCCCACTCCAGTGCTCATAAGACATCATTTCTTGTTCAGCATACATTAATCTTTCCCATCTTTAAAGTTCTACACCATATAATTTGAACAATAGAATTGGTATTGACTCCAGAAAGTGTTTTCTAATCAAGCTATATCTGAGTTTCATGACCCTATTCTAGACAGTCTAACTTTTTTACCTTTATGGACTTAACACGTCTAGAAGCCACCCTACTCACACCTGGAACCCATGGCGTACAAGTGGGCAGGAGTAAGAGCATAGGGCTTGGCAGTCTTGGTCACCCAAGACCAGGGCAGCAGCCCAGCACGAAAGCAAACAGCAGACAGGACTCTGCAGTCTCACTGGACACTCCTGTGGCTTCTCATCCTTCCTTCCCTGGGGCAGGAAGTAGTAAGTAAATGATAGACAACAGCAATGGATTAGATTCTGGGACAGACAATCTCAACAGACGTTTACGTTTTCAGTGTAGAACATGTGTAAAGAACCGGCTTGCGGCGCTGGTGAGCCATCTCTGGCACTCTTAAGGAACTCTGTTCAGGTGCTGCACTGTAAACCTAACAAGGTGCTTAACTCGTCTTCACAGTTTGTCTCACTTGGAACAGGAAACTCTCACAGGGTATTGTACAGAAAATCTAACTTCTCTAGTAAAGACACAGAGTCCAAAAGAATCTTTCCTTGATAGCGTCATTATTAACATATAAAATATATATAACATTAATCTGGGCTACATAAGAATCTTCTCCTTTAGAAACCTTCCTTTGAAAGGAACCTGTCACTCCTTTTTTGATGTCACAGGATTATATTCTTCTATGTCTGTATCAGGTCTCCAAATCTACTGAGTACTAGGGACATTATTAATGACCTTACAAAGCTGGTCACGGGGAGTAGGCTGTCGATGAAAGCCTGGTGTATAGTCAGGAAGACAGGGCAAGCGTGGGGAAGGTTTGTCCTGATTGTTTTTTACCTTTTTTTTCCTTTTAAGTTTGGTTTTTGGACTGGAGTTGTGCAAGGTTGGGATTACATAAAATGACTTCTGCATAATTTATAGTTAACGACGTCCTCAGGTGAGGCTGCCAGGGAACTTCAGAGAAATCCTTTATTAAAATATTTATTCAGATTTCCTATGGACCAAGCACTATAGACAAGGAAATAAATAAAACACTTTTCACAAGTATGCAATCTGGCTGCCAAGGAAGGAACACACAGAGCTTACTGGGACGTAGAGTAGAAACAGAGTAACAGTGCAAGTAGCAGGATGCACAGGATGCACAGGGAACACAAGTGTGTGTTACCTCTGGAGGCCTAGCAGGCTGCTGAGAGCCAAGAAGAAAGAAGGACAGAAGAGAGACCAGAGGGGAGGAGAGGGCAAATGGAGATGGCTGAGGTTCTTAAGTGTGTTACTACAGATTTTCCATGATAAGAAATATTATCCGGGGTCAAAAGGATACAAATTGGAAGTGAAGAAGTCAAAATATCACTATTTGCAGATGATATGATAATATACTTAAGTGACCCCAAAAGTTCAACCAGAGAATTACTAAACCTGATAAACAACTTCAGCAAAGTTGTTTATCAAATTAAACAAATCAGTAGCCTTCCTCTACTCAAAGGATAAATAGGCTAAGAAAGAAATTAGGGAAATGACATCCTTCATAACAGTCCCAAATAATATAAAATATCTCTGTGTGACTCTAACCAAGCAAGTGAAAGATCTATATGACAAGAACTTCAAGTCTCTGAAGAGAGAAATTGAAGAAGACCTCAGAAGATGGAAAAATCTCCCATGCTCATGGATTGGCAGGATTGATATAGTAAAGATGGCCATTTTGCAAAAAGCAATCTACAGATTCAATGCAATCCACATCAAAATTCCTACTCAATTCTTTATAGAGATAGAAAGAGCAATTTGCAAATTCATTTGGAATAACAAAAAAACCAGGATAGCGAAAGCTATTCTCAACCATAAAAGAACTTCTGGGGGAATCACCATCCTTGACTTCAAGCTGTATTACAGAACAATAGTGATAAAAACTGTATGGTATTGGTACAGAGACAGGCAGGTAGATCAGTGGAACAGAACTGAAGACCCAGAAATGAACCCACATACCTATGGTCACTTGATTTTTGACAAAGGAGCTAAAACCATCCAGTGGAAAAAGGATAGCATTTTCAACAAATGGTGCTGGTTCAACTGGAGGTCAGCATGTAGAAGAATGCAAATCGATCCATTCTTATTACCCAGTACAAAGCTTAAGTCCAAGTGGATCAAGGACCTCCACACATCAAACCAGATACATTCAAACTAATAGAAGAAAAAGTGGGGAAGAATCTGGAACACATGGGCACTGGAGAAAATTTTCTGAACAAAACACCAATGGCTTATGCTCTAAGAGCAAGAATCGACAAATGGGATCTCATAAAACTGCAAAGCTTCTGTAAGGCAAAGGACACTGTTGTTAGGACAAAACAGCAACCAACAGATTGGGAAAAGATCTTTACCACTCCTACAACTGAAAAAGGGCTTATATCCAAAATATACAAAGAACTCAAGAAGTTAGACCGCAGGGAGACAAATAACCCTATTAAAAAATGGGGTTCAGAGCTAAACAAAGAATTCACAGCTGAGGAATGCCAAATGGCTGAGAAACACCTAAAGAAATGTTCAACATCTTTAGTCATAAGGGAAATACAAATCAAAACAACCCTGAGATTTCACCTCACACCAGTGAGAATGGCTAAGATCAAAAGCTCAGGTGACAGCAGATGCTGGCGAGGATGTGGAGAAAGAGGAACACTCCTCCATTGTTGGTGGGATTGCAGACTGGTACAACCATTCTGGAAATCAGTCTGGAGGTTCCTCAGAAAATTGGACATTGAACTACCCGAGGACCCAGCTATACCTCTCTTGGGCATATACCCAAATGATGCTCCAACATACAACAAAGACACGTGCTCCACTATGTTCATCGCAGCCTTATTTATAATAGCCAGAAGCTGGAAAGAACCCAGATGCCCTTCAACAGAGGAATGGATGCAAAAACTGTGGTACATCTCCACAATGGAATATTACTCAGTTATCAAAAACAATGACTTTATGAAATCCATAGACAAATGGAGGGAACTGGAAAATATCATCCTGAGTGAGGTAACCCAATCACAGAAAAATACACATGGTATACACTCATTGATAAGTGGATATTAGCCCAAAAACTCGAATTACCCAAGATGCAATCCACAGACCATAGGAAGCTCAAGAAGAAGGATGACCAAGATGTAGATGCTCCCACTCCTTCTTAAAAGGGGGAACAAAATTATCCATAGGAGGGGATATGGAAGGAAAGTTTAGAGCAGAGACTGAAGGAACGGCCATTCAGAGCCTGCCCCACATGTGGCCCATTCATATACAGCCACCAAAACCAGATAAGAAAGACTGATGAAGCTAAGAAGTCCATGCTGAAAGGGACTGGATATAGATCTCCCCCGAGAGAGAGACACATCCAGACCCGTCCAATACAGAGGTCAATGCTAGCAGCAAACCACCGAACTGAGAATAGGACCCTGTTTGAGAATTAGAGAAAGGATGGAAAGAGCTTGAAGGTGCTTGCAACCCCATATGAACAGCCAACCAATCAGAGCTTCCAGGGACTAAACCACTACCCAAAGACTGGACTGACCCAGGGCTCCAGCTGCATATGTAGCAGAAAATAGCCTTGTTGGAGCATCAGTGGAAGGGGAAGCCCTTGGTCCTGCCAAGGATGGACCCCCAATGCAGGGGAATGTCAGGGGCGGATAAGGGAGGTGGATGGGGAGGGAACACCCGTATGGGGAAGGGGAGGGAGTGGAGGCTTATGGACAGGAAACCCAGAAAGGGAATGACATTTGAAATGTAAGAACTATATCTAATAAAAAAAAGAAGTGTTAACCAGTAAATGATCATGTATGACATTTGAAACATTTTCTTAAATGGCAAGTACAGAAAACAGTTTGTCATGGAGGGAAAGGGAAGTCAGGAGGAGCTGACATCAGGCTCCATCAGCAGACTGTGGACAAGAGGGTAGAGGCCCAGGGCAAGAGGACAGTTAGAGGAAGATGGGGACCTGAGAAATGACAAACAGAGCTGCTGCAGGCCTTGCTTTGCTGGCCCACTGGAAGCACAGGCAGTTGGCTGTTTGGTCTCAGCAGTGATGCAGTGAAGTGATTTTATTCCGAGTGAGCTTGAGGCATAAGAAAGTGGAATCACTAGACAGGGACTGTTTATTTGGGGTTTGGGAACTATGAGGGAGATCTAAGGTAAAGAAAGACTTAGGGAATCACCTTTATTTCAGCTCCAACTTAAGCCTACAATAGAGGAAGATTATACAGGAAAGAGAGTTCTCTCCTGATCACATGATCTACGCTGTGTATAACACAAAGAATGCCCACGCCTTGGTATTTGTAGTCAGAGGCCTTGTCATTCAGCTTGCAGTCTGTCACAGTGGGTTGTCACCACAGAGAAAGGGACTCAAGGGAGTACACAGTTATTCTGGCTCACGTGCTCAGAGTTTGCAGTTCCTGGTCACTGGCTCATGTGTTCAGAAGCTGCGGTTTGTGGCAACTGGGTTGTAGTTTTGAACCTGTGGTGATGCAGAATAGTATGCTGGGAAGAAACTGTGCAGGAAGGCTGCTCTCCTCACTGTGCACAGAAAGCAGAGACGGAGGAGACCAGAGCCAAGGCAGACCCTTCAAACCCTGACTCCTAACAGCTCATCACCTATGAACTAATCAATCAGGAGCAAGACGTACTATAAAATCAGTTCAGTTAAACTATACGGACCTTGGAGAAACAAATTTTGGTATGTGGATATGTTAAAAGTTACTATTTATGTCAAAGCCATTTGTTTAAGCACAAAGTTATACGTACGATTTTCACAGATGTCATCAGTACAAGCAGGGGCCTCAGGGATCTAATGTGACTCATTTGAGCAGAGGAAATAGAGTGGTTTGCTCAGAGTTACATCCTGGGTAATACAAAGGAGCCTCTGCACCACTGCAGCGTGCAGCCCTCCCGTTTCACATATTGGTGACTGGCACTCAACTGCTGTTCTGCTAAGTCTGTGGGAGAAAATTCCAAATTTATCTTTCTACTCTTCCCTCCCGCTCTCTGTCTGTTCCCGCCAGCATGCCTCTTTCTCCTGAAGTGAGTTCAGGAACAGGACCTTTCTCCTGTCTGGCCTGGATGGAAACAAGAGTCCACACGCCGGTTGTGACCATTTAATTTTGGAGAGGGGATTACTTGGCACAGGCTCGAGGTATGCATTTCTGACCTACTAGACCTCAAACATTTAAAATAACATTTTGTGTTTTTCAATGAAAACCTAACAGATTTTCTTGGGTGGTTTTATAATGGGGGACAAAGAGAAGGCAGAAGAGAATGGAAACCTGCTTCCATCAAAACGCCAAACACTTGCAGCCCACAAGTGTAACTTAAGTATCTGACATGAAATTTATGTTTCCAAGTAGCAGAAGTAGTAGAAGAAGAGCTCTGATATCACTGCTATTGAGAAATCCCCAGGGTCTCCAAGCTCCGTGAGTCCCTCAGTGGGACACTCAACAGGAAAGGTACCAGAGAAGAGCCTTGCACAGGGCATGTGAAATGCATAACCAGAGAGGCTCAGGCACCCACAGCTGTCCTTTTCTTAGGCTTAGGTTAGCTGGCTAATTTGTTTCTGTTTTTGTTTTAAATGATACTTTCAAGAAAAGTCCAAGCCTCTTGACAATAACAGACAAATGGGCACATAGATATTTGCTCATAAATTAAATAAAATGTCAAAAGTACTTTTCAATAGAAGCCACCATTCCCTCTGAAAGAGAGTAATTTGTCATATGTCTTATGTGATGACAGCCCCAGTTTACCACATTTCACGCCAGAGAGGAGTCTGCCCATTTGAATCCAAAGCATTATACTTCTCAGTCTCTAAGGAAAGAAGATCCCAGTACTGAATGCAAACTAGTGCTCCCCTTACTGCTCACACACAAGACAGCACAAACAGTAAAAAATAGGGTTAAGTCAACCTCCTGATTGAAAGGTTTGATTGTTTAAGCTTCGAGCAATTAGGATTATTTCTCAATTCTAGAAATCCTGCTAACCAGGAAGTGCAGGTAGTAAAACTGGAGCTTTAAGCTGCACCATTTATTTTACCGTCCAATCTAAAAGGTCATATTTAGGTTAGAAGACTGAATTACTTTCTATATTTTTAACCATCTAGGAGAGAAAAATCCTTGGATTTTTTCCATATTTTTCATATTATTTTGTATATTGTAGATATTTCTTAAAAGACTTAATTAAAAAGAAGCAAAGGAAACAGGAATATAAGTGATTTAAAAATATTTGTTCATTCACTTATTTTGTGTGTGTGAGTGTATGAGGTCAGAGAACTTGCAGGAGCTGGTTCTCTTCCTCCACCAGCCTGTCCTGGGGACTGAACTCAGGGTGTCAGGCTTGGTGGCAAGGGCCATCTTACCAGCTCACTTACAAAGTTTTAGAATGTATAAGTGTGGTAGCATTTTGAGCTTAATGGTTCATAAGATGCTGGCATAATCAATATGTCAGAATAAACGAGACACACTATAGTGAAGCAAAGTCCTGAGTGTAGATAAATGCTAGCATGTCTAGTCAAATGGTCCATCAAGAAAATCCTGTACAAAGTTTATTGTGTTTACTTTGAAAACAAACTCTTCCTAGCAACAGTTTAAGTGAATACCACAGATGCTACAGAAATTAATAGTGGCCTGTAATTAAAAAATCATGCATTGCTAATACTGTATCCTGACTCTTCCCCATCTGCTAGCAATTCCAGCAATAGGAACTACCAACAGAATGCCTGACAACAATAATTTTTGATGGCAACGTCAATGCAGAATTGCCTATTGCATTTTGTAAGATTTACCCACGCACGCCTTGGGCTGCCCTGAGTTGTTTGTGGCCTGGAGCAGCATGCTGCTTTCCCCTTACTATTTCATTTTATCTGAAATTCTTACTGTACTTACAAACAGAATCTGGTTTGGCTTTTAAAATGCTGTATACAAAGTCTGTCATACTCATTTTCCCAAAAGCTGTGAGCACAGGCGAACCTACTGATCAGCTTAGACATAAGCCTCTGCAAGGACACAGAGAAGTGCAGCAAGAGGTACTTTAAGATTAGGAATTTGAAACAGTGTGCTTTTTTATAATTTATTTTCTAGCACTGTGAACAAAGGAAATTTCACATCAATGCAAAAATTCATGTCATGTTTACACGTTTAAAAATATGCACATACAAAAATAAGATAGTGATTATTTTCAGGCAAGTGACACACAAAAGAAAAGCTGAATTGCTTACTATAAATCTCCCATAAGGCACAGTATTATACACTGCATCATGATCAAATCTGCTAGAGACTCCTCTTCCTCAGACAGGCAATATTCACCATTCTGAGGGGTGCCTGTCTTTGATGACTGAATGGCTGCATATATTCTGGGATTGCCAGAATGTTCTGTCTTTTTTTGGCTATTTAATATGAGACCATCCAGGAGTAAATGTAAGACACTTAGATTTTCACTCCCAAAGAAAGAAAAGCCAGTTCTTGTGGATGCTAATGGAAGAAATGAGAGAAAGGCCAATTACTGGTCATTTACATGGACGTGCTGGACAACTCGGAGTCCTGTGAGCGAAGTCTCTATCACTGCTGCGGGTGTAGATATTATCAACCCTAGATTACAGACCAGGATGCTCTGAGGAGCCAGGTGATTCAGTGGGTGACAGCCAGAGGAGAATGTGTGGTCCATGGCATCAACCCCACTCCATAAATCTGGGTTGGACCAAGAGCTCTTTCTTGGGTCTTTAAAGAACTTAAAAAACACCTCGAAAATCCATTTAGTATATAAAGTGCATTTTGAATTTAAATTTTATTTTATGCACATGGGTATTTTGCCTGCATGTGTACGTATTATCACCTGTGTGCTTGGTACCTGAGGAAGCCTGAAGAATACAAGGAATTCCCTATAAGTGGAGCTACAGGTGGTTGTGAGCAATGATATGAGTGCTGGAAACAGAACCTGGGTCTTCAAGAAGAGGAACAAGGGCTCTTAACCACTGTGAGACATCTCTCCAGCCTCATCATGGAAAGGCTGTTTTTTTGTTTTTTGTTTTTTGGTTTTTGTTTTTTTAAAAAAAAACAGATTATTTATAGGGGGACATTCCTTTAAAAACAAAACAAACCAAAACCCAAACCCTTACCTTTCCCCCCAGGTTGGATCTAGAAAAGTATTTTCTTTAATTAAGGTACTTTAGTCATGACTGGTCTAATGAAATGGCTGTATATGTTTTCCACCTGGCCAGCTGTTGAGTGAAATAAATACATCTGTCCACAGCCCTCCGAGACAGATCCCATATTTTATATAAGTACACTGTAGCTGTCTTCAGACACACCAGAAGAGGGCATCGGATCCCATTACAGATGGTTGTGAGCCACCATGTGGTTGCTGGGAATTGAACTCAGGACCTCTGGAAGAGCAGTCGGGGCTCTTAACCACTGAGCCATCTCTCCAGCCCCCAGATCCCATATTTTACCAATGGAAATATGATCTAAAAATCTCAGAGTAAGAACCCTCCCCTTCACACACAGCAGGACTTCGTTAGATGCCACGGTGCTCTGTGGAGCTTGGATGAAGCAGATGAATTACAGACTGGGGAAGGCATCCACGTTTTGTTTGTTAGACCTTGGCCACACATTTAAGAAAGGGATGACAGCATTTGAGTCACACTCCTCAGTGGCAGCTGACACCATTTCCTTTTATGCCTTTCAGTTTCTAGTAAGTAGTTTTGTCTGCTAAAAATAATCAGGAAAATGATTCAAGTACAACTGTGCTCTTACAATACACAGCTTTACATTCCAGGTCCCATACAAGGAAAACTGAGTAACTAAAGTCAAACAGTAAATACATTCTTTTGATATATAAAGGATGGATTAAAAAATAGCTATGCATGATACCTTATTTCAGCAATTTTGATTAACACTCCCCCTCCCCCCCCCCCCCGATACAGAGCCCCACTGTCCTGGAACTCACTTTGTAGACCAGGCTGCCCTCCAACTCACAAGATCTGCCCATCTCTGCCTCCCAAGCACTGGGACTAAAGGCACATGCTATCCAGCTTGGATTAACATTTTTAATAGTTTAAAACACAAAGATATAAATAAGGAATAGCCAAAGTAAGTGATTATGTCTTTCAACTAAACATTTTATCAAAACAAAAGCTATCTATTATGAAGGATCACAACCAACACCAGAAAAACACTGCAGGTGGATGAGAGGGCTCAGCAGCAGGTGGACACGCCTACTGTGGAGACCTGGTAACTCCAGTTTGATTCCCGTGACCCACATGTATGAAGGAGACCTCACTCCTGAGGGTTGTCTTCTGACTGCAACATATGTACGGTGGCTTTGTGTACCCCCAGTAAGTAAGAATGTAATTTAAAAACTCAAAACAAAACAAAAACCAAACTGTATGCTTCGGCTGGAGAGAGCACACATACAGTAGGTAAGTGCTTGTCTTGCAAGCATAAGGACACAAGCTCAGGCCCCAAAGCTCTTGTAAAGCACTGGCGAGGTGGTTGGTGCTTATCACCGGTACTGAGAGGCTGAGACATGAGGGTCTTGGGGGCTCTCTGGCTAGCCAGCCAGCAAGGCAGTTAGCCAGACTAGCGAAATTGGCAAGTCTCAGACTAATGAAAGATACTATGACAGCAGACACACAGACACAGACAGACAGGATGGCTTTTGAGGAATGACAATGTAAATATATGTGCACGTGTGCATATGTACATACACACATATACACAAACACACACATACTCATGCAATGTGTTTAAAATTGTTCTGAAACTAGCTGACTAGGCAGCCAAATCTCTATGGGACCACTACATAAATTTAAAAGCTTATTTCTCTAATAAATATTTTCATCTGTATAGTGCCATATTTCTCTGACATGCCTAATGAATGTGAAGTGCATCCCACTGGCTTCATTAAAAGTCTAGAGCAATTATGAATGTCAACTTCATATTAAATGTGAATTCTGCCCCCTTTCCTTAGCATGGGGCATGCCCAGAGCTTTCTATCCCCTTAAGGTCTTGGTTGTGAGGGGCTGGAGGAGACACTTTTCTGACAGGGTGGTTATGAACAGTGGGGGTAGATCCAGTGCTTTGCTGATTACTAGTCATCTGTCTGTCTGTCTACAGAAGAGGCAGGAGTGTGTGTATTTCATAATGTAGGGGTATTACCACAGTGCCCAATCATCTTGGCATGGGGCAAACTAACTCTTGGGGGTATTGTCTCCTTTGCTCTTGAAGCCACTTGGGCAAACTTAACACCTCTGCCCTCTCTGGGAGCACAGACACCATGGAGATTCTTCTCCACACTCTCTAGGAGCCTGGGCAAGGTGTTCATTTGACTCTTAGCACACTACACTAGGGCCCTGTGATCTTGCAGGCCTTGGTTCAGCCTACAGAAGCTTTGTAATGATGTATACCAATGTGTTCCTCAAATGCAATGTTCAGAACCGACTTACATACAGTGAGTTTACATGACGGGTCAGCTCAGCATACAGCTAGCTGACTGAGGAAGCAATGCCAGTCTTTTTTTCTGGAGGCACCGCCATTCCACCATTCCCTGTGAACATCTCCCTCAAGAACCCTGGTTTGAATTTAATCTAGGTAAGGCAAAACAAAATGAAACCAACCAAACAAACAACACAAAACAAAAACAAAACAACCAAGTTTTTTCTTTCCCTTAGACTGTCAACTTTAAAAAAAGAATTAACTTTTAAAATTTTAACTGCAAACTTAAGCATTTAATATCCCCAACTGACTCTGTGGCTACATGCTGAAGTGCCTGCCCAGCTGAGAAAGGCCGTCCCTGAGGAGAATGGGACAAATAGGCCTGTGTGGCCCTGCAGCGCTGCCCTGAGTAGCACTCTGACTAGAACAAGCAGACAGGATGGAAGCTTTATAGGGGTCTCTTTATTAGTGAAAACCCAGAAAGTTACCTCACTGTTTGCCTCCTTCAGCATCCACTTCTCCCTCCTTTATTTTGCAAGCATTGATTAGCAGTAGAGTGAGCATACCAGAGGCCAACCCTAGAGACCCCTGCAGCCATGAGTGCCGAGGGTTGGGACTAGAGCCTAGAGCACTGTTTTTCTTTCTTTAGTAGTTCCTTTTTGAATGCACAAAAGTGGTGTGTTCTTGTTACTGCAGAATCTGGAACCCTGCTGTGGACACTAGTGACAAACAACTCTACAGCAACAAAAACTCTTCTTCAGCACTACGTTATGATTTAAGGATGTCTACTGTGGTATTAAGAAGGGAAATTAGTGCATGGCTGGCAGTTACCAACTGAGCCATCTTCCCAGCCCCAAAGGGGGTGGGGTTTGTGAAGGAAATCAGAAAGATTATCTTGGGGAAGTCACAGTAGTTTGAGTACACTTGATAAATTTCATCTTAGGATAGACACACACATTTGTACACATTTATTCTGTGTTGGTATTCTGTCTAAGCTCCACCCCCACAGCTACCTGGGAACAGCCAGGTATGCTCCGCCCCACAGTTACCTAGCAACAGCCAGCTGTGCCTGACTATATAAGGGGCTGCTTGCCCCCACTCCCTCTCTTACTTCTCTCTCTTACTTGTCTCTTACTCTTTGTTCTTCTCTGTTCTTGCCCCCTTCCCCTTTCCCACCACATGCCCATGGCCCGTGCCTTTTCTCTCCTCTCCTCTTCTCATTAAACCTCTCCACATGGAACCATGTTGTCTGGGTGTGTTCTGTCTGGGCACGGGCCAAGATTTAAACCCTAACATTCTGAATGTCTGATAGGACATTCATGCTCATAAAAAAGAATATCATTGTTTTAGAGAATGGCTTCTACCAACTGTTCTGCAAAACAGTAACAATGCCATCACTTAACGTGCCTTGGCAAGTACAACAGGCAAGGACAGCAGCTCTTATTCATGTCACCAAGTGGGTTCATTAGTGGACTTCCCTGCTGTGGAGACATCACAATACTTATTATATGATTTAAATATTTCCATAGCATAAATATGTAAAAATCACTTAGTAAAATCACTTTATAATAAAAATACAGGTCAACCATAATACATGAATCATGAAATTGAAATAGTAATGGATAATTTCTTTGGATAATGTTTCAGTCATGTAGCAACACCTAAAAAATAAACAGGATCCCGTTTAGTTCTGGAGCATCAACACATATAGTTCTTTTAAAACACAAATTATAGCAAATGATATGATTAAAAACATAAAAGGCAGTGATAAAGTAGATATCAAAGACCAGCACTGTTATTAGTTATACTGCTTAGAAAATAAAATTATTTTAGTACTCTCCATCTTAGAATGGCATAGTTTGTGGCTGAAATAGTACTTTTAGTTTCCTAGCTATTAACAGACAATGTGAATTCAATTAAAACTCCAAGAAGGGCACAGGGAAAAGGTGCTGCATGCTTTTAATCCCCGCACTCAGGGAGGCAGAAGTGGCCTGTGAGTTCCAGGCCAGAATGGTCTACAAAGTGCGTTCGAAGCCAGCCAAGACTACCCAGAGAAACCCTGTCTTGAAAAAACAAAAACAAAGCAAACAAATACCCCCTTCCCCAAAAGAAACAAAACCCAAACCAAAACAAAAATAACAACAAAATACTCCAAGAAGATATCAGGAATGGACAGGAGGGTTCTTATAAAACTGTTAGGTACATGGAAGTTATGCCCAATTAGTATAAGAGGTCTTGGGAAGATCTAAAACCCACCCACCAACCCAGGAGAGAGCATCTTCCCTTACTCCTTCATTAACAGTCGTCCAAACGTATGGTTTAGGTAGCTGCTTGTGGTGCAAGCATGAGGACCTGAGTTCAGATCCTCATCATTCATGGAAAAGTTGGGTGTTCTAGTTCCAGTACTGGATGGGGGCATAGCATGCTGATAGGCTGATCCCTTGAGGTGAATGGCCTGCTAGTTTAGTCACATTAGTTCAGGTTCAGGGAGAGACCTTGCATTTAAAAAAAAAAGAAACCAAGTATGACCATGGAAAACACCCAAGATGGACCTAATGTTATCCATCTAAGGTCCAGGAGGATATAAAATGAGACCAGCAGAACATTACTGTCTTAGGTAGGGTCCAATGACTGAGGCATCAACTTCCAAAATTAACACCCAGGGCTCTTGTCGGCAGAGAGGGTGGCAGTATCTGTGCAGTGAGCCATCTTGTCTGTCATCACTTGTAATAGGTACTCAGCAAACGTCATGCTTGGACCAGTATTACACATGAACAGCTGCAAGGACTTTCATGGTATTTCAATGAAAAAAGGTGTGAGCAGGGCAGGACTTAGACTCTGATTTCTACCTGCTGACTCACTCGGTAGAGCACAAAGCATGGGGCAGTTTGCTCTAGTGTTACCTTTAAAATGAGTCCTTTCCCAAACGTCCCCAGAGGCTGTCAGTGCCAGGGCAGTACCAAGCTGACATACCTGGGAGGCAAGGCTCCAGCCAGACACCTGCTTTCTGAGTGGCTTCACTGCTACTGTGACAACACAGGCAGAGCCCAGCTAGGGTTTTGCAGAGTGCAGCTAATCATACTTTGCATCTACACACTGCCATGTCAGGGGACTGTGGCTGTGAGTGGGAACTTGGGTATCAGAATTTGAGCTCTGGTTTGAATAATACACGTTGGTATGAAGTAGTTTCAGTAGTCAATCTTTACATTTTATTTTACAGGATGAAATTTCAGCTCACTCTTTAAAAAGTCCATTCTAATAAGGATTGGGGAAGTGCATGTGTAATTAGGAAGCAAATGAGAGGCAGGCTATGACTTCTACTGGAAAGGTCACAGACAGCTACTTCAAACGCCAGAGCTCCTGAGGAGTTTCCCACAATGCCCTGTGTCCTGTACGTGGCTGACATATCCTGTTGTTGAAAGAATAGCTCATCCATTGGGAAATTATTCTGAAACTATTTTGTATTCTCACACAATACCATGTGATTCCCAGCCCCTAGTGATACAACAGACTGAGCCATGAGTGCCTAACACCTGGAACTAACAGAAGCATTCGTAAGCAGGAATATTGCAAAAAAGATGTTCCTTGCCTTTTTAATTCAGAGGAGGTACAAAATCGAAATAGATACATTGAATTTGCTAAGAAACTATTACTAAACAGAGCTGGTTCATACACACTGCTCTCTACGGGTATCAGTGCTGTCTTTCAGTTCCACTGGCCCATTTTCTGTCCATATGAACAGACGTTTTCAGCTACTTCTCTTTGCCAGAGTGCTTCTTCTATGAAAGGCCCCCCACCCCACCATCATCTAGCACAGTCCTTGTGTCCTCAGCAGTCCACCGTAGCCCAGCTGCAGTACTGCCAGGCACGGCTCTGGCTGTTGCTTTCTTCCTGCAGACATACTGTGTCATCTACATCGTCAGCCTCACACAGGGCCTGCTAGCAGACTGTCGTCCTTCTCACAGCCTACACTGGCTGTCACATCAGCAGCTGCACCAGGCTGTGCTGCTCAAATAAGAAAGGACTCTTAAATACGAAGGCACCTGTGGATTTTGTTAACTACCTTCTAAGTTTTCAGTCACCCAAAACTAGTTTTCACTGGTCTTTTTCTCATTCTGAATTATAACAATACCAAACAGGGCGCGAGACTCTGCCAGGATGATGGCAGTGGGTCTTTCTCTTTCCCTGGGAAATCTCTGCTCTGAGCATTCAAAGGAGACACTGTTTAGTGGCTCCTAGAGGAGTGAGCTTCTTAGCTATCTTACAGCATAGCTAAATGGTAAACGACCTGTGACTAGTTTGTGACAGGTTTTCAAGTTCCATTAAGAAAGTTGCTACTGGGAACCAGTAGAAAGGAATAAAAATAAATACTCCAACATTACCTGAATTGTATAGGGTGAGTTCTGAGTCCTCAACAGGGTGGTGTGAGGTCAAACACTTAAGCTCAGGAGGTGCACATGCTTGTGACGGATGGGGTGTTTCAGCTGATTGCTGGCCCTTGAGTACTCAGGAAGATGGGTCACTTTCAGATTAGTGGTTTGTGGAGCTGAAGAGCATGAAGCCACTGCGCTCCATGGACATGAAGCTCCCTCTCACAAGGACAGGGTCTCACTCGGCCTCCATGGGAACAGCAGGTCTTTGGCTAGCCAGCACCCTCTGGTGCCCATATTTGGTGCTGCACATTTTTCACCTTAAAGAGAGAAGGCCTGCTTTTCTATTTTTAAATTTCACTTTAAAAAAATGTTATTAATGTGTTTTGAAAATATTTTCTAAACCAGAAAGGAATCACCAATAGCACTGATGGGCTGTGTGTAAGGCAGTAAACTACATATGGATAACTTTAGAATACTAAGCTGTTTCTATGCTTCTGTGAGAGAGTATCCCTCGGATTGTGTTGGACACCCCACTGACGAGCTGAGTGCATGAAAAGACCAGGGCAGCATTCGGCTCTTTACTTTTTTCAGGCTAACTCTGCAGGAGATAGTCTCCCATACGGATTCATGTTCCTGTGGATACGTACATACAATGATGGTAATACATGGATCAACTGCTTGCCTCCAGCAGACACTGTTATCATACATAAGAAGCAACGGTTTTTTGTGAAACAGTAAAATAATATAATTTGTGAAAGTTCAAAGTCTTAGAAGCACCAGAGGTTAAACTTTCAGGAGGCTAGAGAGATGCTCAGCAACTGGTACTGGCTGCACTTGCAGAGTGCCACTGTCCCGTTCCCAGCACCCTCAGGACAGTTACAAACCCTGTAACTCTGGTTCCCAGGGGTCCCACACCCTCTTCTGATGTACCCTGCACATAGGTGATTTAAAGATGTACACATAAAGTAATCTTTAAAAATGTGAGCTTCTTAAGACATATATTTATTAAAACAAAGAAACATTGTTTTGACCGCAGTGAATGTTTCCAATATAGGGTTTCACAAAGGCTGTAAATTAGATTCAGTTTTTTCCCCAGAATGTCAGTGGCTCTTAAATCTAAACAAAATGAATCTACCACTGCTTCTTTACATCCTAGTGTTTATTCACACAAACCCCACATTGAGGAGATGATAAGTTTATAAATACTTGCAGGTCCTACTAATGAAGATTAGAATGGTTAAGTAACTTCCAGAGTTAACTCAATATCCTCAAATGTCCAATTAGCTTGGGTCTACCATCATTGAGGGGAGGGGGCAGGGTTTCACTCCATAACCCGGCATGACTTTGAACTCAGCAATCCTCCTGCCTTAACCTCTGACTGCAGGAGGTACAGGTATGAGTCACCATACCTTGCTTGACTATACTCTTTATGCTCTGCTCTACGAAGTCAGAGTGACTTTTATAAACCCAAAGAATTTTACTTACGCTAGAAAATTCAGTTTTACTTTATTTTTGCTTTAACTACAATAAATAATTTAAAATTAATCACTGTTGCTAAACTAGCAAAAATGCACATAAGGAGATAATAAAATCAGAATGTGAAAATTCACAGAAAACAGAGTAAGAACAAGTACGTATTATAAAATCCACATTGAGTTGGCAAAATGGTCTAAACATTATAAGATTAAATCAATGACCACACAAAGCACTTAGCATTTTTATAATTCTTTAATTTTGTAAAGTGCTTTCAAAACTTTATTATTCTTTTATAATTCCTAGGAGAGCACAGGGTGACATAATAGCCTTTTAAATGATTGAACAAGAACGTTCAAAACGGACCATGAAAATAAGCCATTGCCTGGCATAAAAGAAGGTATCTCGTGATTTGAATCACAACACGGAGCTCCAAATTCCTTTCCAATATGAAGCAGTGTCACTTACCATCGTGTTCTATCCACATACCTCACTGGTGTTAGCGGAGGACTGCAGCCCCCTGCTTACTGACCACTGCCTTGTTACTCAGAAACAGAACGACATTTTGTCCTGTGCACCATCTAGCTCTCTATTTCATTCTTTACATCAACAAGAAATACCTTTGAATATCTCACATTTAAAATACGCATATCAAAAAACCAGGGACTGAAGATGTCTTGGTAGTTAAGAGCTTTCAGAGCTCTTGGGGGCTGAGCTTCTAGAGGACTTGGGTTCATTTTCCAGCACCCCGAGTTTGCTCACAACTGTAGCTAAATCCTGTTCCAGAGGATCCCATGCCTTCTTCTGGCTTCTATAGATACTGAAAATAAGTGGTGCATACCACACACACACACACACACACACACACACACACACACACACACACACACAAGCAAAACACTTGTACACTTAAAATAATAAAATAATTTTAAAAATTTAAAAAGAAAAACAAGTATAGGGCTGGGCATGGGTAATGTACACTTGGAATTCTGCCCCAGGAGACTGGGAAGGGAGTGTACATTCTGTCAGTCTGTGCTCTTACTGAGAACCTGTATCACAGTTAATCAATTAATCTATCAACCAACCAATCAAATAAATCTGCCTTGAAGCTCACCCACAATTTCAACTGCCACAATGCTGTATTTTATGGTAAGGTCTTTTTGCTAAGCCCCTACCATATTTAAAGGTTACAATGCATGCTCATGCTGTCTACTGATGGGTCTGGATGTGTGCCTCTTACCCCTCTTCCACCCTCCTGCTCAGGGCCCCCTTAGCTCGAGCAGGCTGTTTCTAAGACTACTAGCTAGCTTTCTTTCTCCCATGCTTCCCTCCGATTTATTCTCTAACAGTAGTTAGCTAGACCTTTTTTTTTTTTTAAATCACCCTGAGCCATACCATGTCCCTAAAGATCCTCAGATAGCTAGCTGCTCTTCATTGCATGTAACCCCGACATGGCCATTCATGAATGCAGACCGGCAAGGGGCTACAGCTTTGGTCATATGACCCTCACCAACATACTTGCCTTCTCATCGTCACGTCACGGTCTCACTTTTGGTTCTTTGTAGTCAGCAAGCTCCTTCCACACTGAGCTATCAGTTAAATGTTCAAAAACTTAAGAGGCTAGAATTAATGGCCACATGCTTTTCTATGAAGAAAATGCATTTGCACTTTCCTACCTTGGCTCCAAGTTGTTGCTAACACTGTTCCCTTTGAAGTTCTACTCATTTTTAGGATTGAAATTAAGCGAACTTCATCAAGTCTTCCTGGTAAGTGGTCTCTACAGAGTTAGTTACTTTTTCTCTATGCACCTAAAGGCGGCACCTATGGCTGTGTTACAATGGGCTGTTGTGCTGTAAATAATTAAACTACCTGTTATACCAGAACTGCACAATGTGAGAGCCAAGCACAAGGCTGGCCTTGATCTTCAGATTTCAGCATTTGGTACTTAACAACGTTTTGGTCAAATAAATAAGAATCCAGAAAAAAGCATAACTCATTTGAATTCTGCAAACCTCTATAATATATTCAATCTATTATTAAACCTATTTAATCTGCAATTAATTTTTATCTGGACATTTATCTGGACGTTGGCTTTTGCACTGGGACTGGATGCACAGCTGTAAGCACGATGGTCCGTGCTCTACCACTGAGCTGGGTCAGCAGCATTGTTCTTCAGGTCTCACACCTTACATTATAAGGTGCTTTGAACTCACCTTATAATTCTGACAGGCCTTGATTTGAAATTCTTTTGCTTTAGTTTCTGGAGTAGCTAGAATCACATCCCCATATCTCCAGGCCTGGCTTCTGACTCCGTTTATTTCTGAGGTAAATTTTTTGTCTCCCTTAGATACAGAAAAGCTTTAATTTTAAAGAGCCCATATTTTATTATTTCGTTAATATTTAGATATATAATCTTTTAAATTGTGTGTGTGCATGCATGTGTGTGTGTGTGGGGTTGTACTTTTGTGTACAGATATCCTTCAAAGCCAGATGAGGGCAGCAGACGGCCAGAGGAGTGGTTACAGGTGGTCACGAGCTGCATAATGAGTGCTCAGAACCAAACTAGGGTCCTCTACAAAGGGAGTAGGTTCTATTAGTTGCTGGGCTGTCTCTCAGCCTCCATCCATCCATCCATCCATCCATCCATCCATCCATCCATCCCTCTATCTATCCCTCTATCCATCCATCATCCATCCATCCCTCTATCTATCCCTCTATCCATCCATCCATCCATCCATCCATCCATCCATCCATCCATCCATCCATCCATCTATCTATCTATCTATCTATCTATCTATCTATCTATCTATCTATCTATCTATCTATCTATCTTTAAGAACTGACTATCCAGGGAGAAACAGGAGTTACTATTCTAGTAAGAGTGGATACTAACTGGTGTGATTATTGACCATAATCCCTTAATTTATTAGTTACATTTCCTTAAAATTTCTTTCTACCAATTTATTAGCATTGATCAACATTATCATGTATTTAAATATATTAAAAGGCAATATTATATTAATCATTAAAGATCTAACTGTGGAGTTTTCGAAAATCTAAGTGTACTTATGCCTTACTTAACCCTTATTAGGAATCACTATTCATATGGTTGATATCTTAATGCTGGGTAGAAAACAAAAACATCAAAGGCTCTCAGGTTCATGTGCCTGGAAGAGCTGTGGCTAAAAAGTATGTATGATCTTGATCAGAAGGATCAAGAACTAAAGACAGAACAGAGCATCCATTTATAAGAAAATGGGTGGAGGCATCCTTAGGAGCTATGTCCATTTCATCCTCAACCCCACCCCCACCCCAATTCTTAAGCACAATGCCAGCAACTTAAAAGATCCAATACAACAGATAGTCACCAGACTGCTGGGAAAGCTACTGTGAATTTTATTAAAGACAAATTTTGTTCTTTAAAGACAGAGTCTCACCCAGGCCAGGCTATTGTATGACCTTGAAGCCCTGATCTTCCCGCTCCCACCTCCCACATGCAGTAATCCCACGTGATTATAGTCATGCACTAACATGCCTTGCTTTTTATGATTAACATTCGTGGGGAGAGGCGGACTGGCAGTGTTCTCCCGTGTCTTAGTCAGTGTTCTATTACTGTGAAGAGACAACATGACCTCAGCACTGCTTATAAAGCAAAGCATTTGACTGGGCTTCCTTATAGTTCAGATGTTCAGACTGTTACCATCACGCTGGAGAGCAGGGTGCCATGCAGACAGACACGGTAGCTCAGAATTCTACAGCAGGATCCAAAGGCAGCAGGAGAAAGCCACTGGGCCTGGCTTAGGTTTTTGAAAGCTCAGAGCCTCAGTGACACACTTCTTCCAACAAAGCCATATCTCCTAATCTCCTCAATAGAGCCACTCCACGGTGACTAAACATTCAGATCGATGGGAGCCATTCTTACTCTAAAAATCTCACTGTGCATCTATCCCATGCTGGCCTTGAACTTGCAGTAAGTCTCCGGTTTCAGCCTCCCATGTTCTGGGTTTACAGCTGTGCACCACTATGTCCCACTAGAAACGGGATTCCACCGTGTATAACCTGACACAGCAGACTTTGTAAATAACAAACGCTGGTCTGAGCTGAAGCACTGTGACTCTGCACGTGTCCGTGTGCCACAGTGTGCAGTGGAGGTCAGACCCCTGGGTCTGAGTTATAGACAGTTGTATGCAGCCACATGTTAGAAACTGTGCTCTTTACCACTAAGCTGGCTCCTGAGCCCCAAATCTGGGATTTTTAAAAGAGAAAATAGAAAACCTTGAAGATGTCTTAAGACATCTGACACACACTGTGAAATGGGCTAAGCAGCACCTTTACTGTGAGAGAAGTGAGCTCACCGTGCGGTCTGGAGCAAAGACTCTCCTTATAGCAGAACTGAGAACAGCCATTGTGCTCGGCATGACCTCGCTTTGCCAGACGAGATAACTGAGACAATAAAGCTAGTCTCCCTCTGGAACTGCCTGGCCTTTCTCTGCTGACCCTCCAGTGGTACCACATAAATGGCTCCAACTTAAGTGTTATTTCATCAGGTGACTTTATCATGATGAAATACAATAAACAGAGATATTTTCATTCACTTTAAAGTGAACCATTCACTACTATAATGATTGCAATACTAAAGCCTTAAATATACTTCAAGACAATGGTAGGTATACTAGGCACGAAAAACACCAAGGCTTGATTGACTTCTAATACAACATATATCGAATTTATGTTGAATATATAAATTATAAGTCTCTATTTAAGGCACTAGAGAGAAAAGCTTAATGTTCTACATATGTTCAACACAATAACGTCCTCTGTTTCATCCAGATAATTTGTTGAAATCGGGTTAGTGATGTTTTGCTCAGGAATAAACACTCAGGAGGAGCACCTCAGCACAGACAGCTTTATGGCTGGCAAACCCTAACCCTGGGAGACCCGGGCTGAGTAAGCTGAGCAGTAGGACAGGCGATGAGGGTTCCAGAAGAGTTAGTAGGTGCAATCAGAACCATCAAGGGCACTGTCAGAGGCCACTGTAAACGTTATACTTTATACTTACCAGCAGTTTTAAGGGCTATGGGCTATATGCTGGTAGTGTGGCCTTCCTGTAACTAGGATTCTCATTCTAATAGAAAAAAGGGGAAAATCGATTCCAGGTAGAAGCAATGTTGCCCGACACCCACTCCAAGTTGAGAACTGACAAACAAGAGGCAAATGCATGAGAGATTTTAGTGTCGCAATAAAACAAATGTACTACAAAACTGTGGCATTTTTAATGACATGAATAATAGATACCAGAAAAGTGATAATTATTTATACTTGATTTAATCTTAAAAATAACTATATACAAAATTATTTTTATAGTCAACCCAAAATGTTTTTTATATTTTCATTTATAAATTAAATCATGGGCAATAGTTTTTCTACAACTCTGTATGGCTTAATACTTTTACATCAGAAATTTAAGAACATGCCACCCCCACATTTATTACCCTGGCACACAGCTTTGCGCTAAGGACATGTGAAGAAGAGGAAACATCCCATCACTGTTGGGATGGAGGGCACTCTGCACAGAGCAGCATGCTAAAGCAGCTTCTCTTGCTCTGCTCCTGACCCAGATGCCAACAGCAGCTCGGATCCCTCTGCCTCCACAACTCCATGTACATTCAACTCCATCTGCATTTATGTGTCTTCAGCTCTTCATGAAAGGTCCTGTGTCACACAGAACCTGTTCTGAATAAACTGTCTGTTCGACTGTCCTCCTATCTATCTATGTATGGCAATGAGACTCTTAGCTGAGTCCCAATGGGGCAACAAAAACAAATCCTCTAAAATATACGCATTTAAACCGAGTGCTCTTCCCAAGGTGCGCTTAGGACAAGTTCCCCAGATCTTTTCTTTCCCATAAACCTTATTCATGGTTCCTCTCCACAGCAGTTCTTCGGCCACTTCCTCTCTCTGCTCTCTAACAAAAAGGGCCACCTCTGTAGCTAAGAAACCCTCTGTAGGTAAGGCTGGGAGCTGTGGTTTAAAGCTGAATTGGGTAGCTTAACACAACCACCACACCACCATGGTCTGGATGAAAGCAGGGGGCAGGAGAGGGGAAGGACTTAAAGAAAGGGCTCCAAAGTCTTTTTCATGGTTTTGCAATCTTGGCAAGAGTGACATTGGGAACTGGGTAATCCTTTGTCCTGGGTGGTGAGTAGTGGTAATGATCGCTTTGCAGGATGCAGCAGTATCCTGGCTTCTGCTTACAAGATGACAGTGGCAGCTTGGAGTTGAGACAATCAAAAATGTGTGCAGACATTTCACCAAATAGCCCTGGGAGGACAACACTGCTCCTAGTCAAAGAACAGATGGTATCCTTCAGGGTCTTGGGTATAAAGAGTCAAAATAAAATAAAGTGAGCAAAAAAACCCCTGAACTTGACCATGTATGGAATAGACTAGGGGTATTGCAGCCTTCATTTTAAGCATCATCCAATAAATGGAATTTCAGTGAACACAGGCACAAGCGTGCTGGAGTCGGAGATGAGAGGAACGTGAAGGATTTGGGATAAGCATCCAAGCTCTAAATCCCCAAGGAAGCTTCTCTCTGAAGAGCACAGACACTTCTCAAGCTCATGAAGCCTATCAGGAAGCGGACTGAAACTGGGGTTGGGGTTGGGTGGAAGAAGGACTAATTTTAATCTATGACCAAGTGCAAGGAAGATGAACACATGCAAGGGTTGCAGTGTGACCTTTTAACCCTCGCTTCCAAGCTGTATGTCTAAGGTTTTCATGGAGGGAGCTGACGGGACCCAGTTAGATCTTCTGTACTTAACCGCAGTTCCCAGAGATTAAGATAATAACCACTTACAAAACTCACTCTCACACACTCTCTCTCTCTCTCTCTCTCTCTCTCTCTCTCTCTCTCTCTCTCTCTCTCTTTCTGTGTGTGTGTGTGCATATGTGTGTGTGCCCGCGAATATGGCTGTTCTCTCAGTTTCTAAGACTCCAATGCACTGGATATATACACTTTTCAGAGCTGCTGTGAATGTAGAGGTGGCAGAGGTTAAGGGACTGTGGTGCAAAGGGGAGCAGAGCTGCTCTACCCACTTGTGTGCACATGCATGTGGAAGCAAAGGGCATTTGCATGTGTTGCTTCTCAGGTGCCATCCACTTTGTGGATCTTTCTCTGGCTAGAACTCACCTAGAAGGCAAGGCTGACTAGCCACCAAGTGCCACATCACCATGCTACTTTACACAGGCTCTAAGGGTTAAACTAGGGACTTCACACTGTGTAGTGAGCCACGGACTGAACAAGCCTGTCCTCTTCCTTCTCTCTCAGCCCACTCGTGCTGCCACATCTGTGCTGCCAGCTCCTCCTTTGTCTATTCTTCTACTTATGTACAAAGTATTTACCTGTCAGCTCTCTCCCCTGTTCTACGATTCCCCTTTCCTTCTTTCCCTAATGAGGTGGCACTGTACCTGCCACCACATTTATCTAAATTATTCCATCTCTACTGATCAAAGAAGTGTGTCAGAAATGGTGACAGAGAAACTGAGACATGATGCCACTGTGAATGGGATGGCTGCTGTCCTTGACCTCAGGTGGCACAGGCTGCTGTCCATAGGGAAGAGAGGGGCTCTTGGTGGCTCAGATGCTGCTAAGTTCAGAGAGCACTGAACAGACGAACCTTCCTCAGGGTTGCAGACAAAACTGCAGGCTGAAAATCAACAGCAAAGCCCCACCCACTTCAGAAGACACTTATCATTTCTGGGAGGGAATACAAACTTATTTGCCATTGTTAGAACCAGAAAAATGTGATCTACTCTTGAAGCAAGGGAGTCCAGAGTTTAGCCTTGATAGGACCCAGACATGAGATAGTAAATCAACTATACTTACATTCAGCCAGGGAGAGGAAATTAGGCTCATAAAAAAAGGAAATATGGGAACCTCAGCATGAAAATATAGATTTTTTTTTTTTGGTTCTTTTTTTCGGAGCTGGGGACCGAACCCAGGGCCTTGTGCTTCCTAGGTAAGCGCTCTACCACTGAGCTAAATCCCCAGCCCCGAAAATATAGATTTTAAACTGAAAAACCAAACATAACAAAAATGTGCTAAATAACCTTAATTTTAGAATGGAGGGCTGGAGAGATAGCTCAGCAGTTAAGAGCACCCGACTACTCTTCCAGAGGTCCTGAGTTCAATTCCCAGCAACCACATGGTGGCTCACGACCATCTGTAATGGGATCCGATGTCCTCTTCTGGTATATCTGAAGACAGCTACAGTGTACTTATATACAATAAATAAATAAATCTTAAAAAAATTTTTTTAGAATGGAATTGATAAAAATAATCTGTTAAAGAAAGATGAACAGAAATATCTGGTCCAAAGGTAAAGAAATCCTGAAGAACAAAAAAGGACGAGTTTCTGAGACTCAAACAACAGGAAACGCTCCTCGGAGTTCCAGAGGGCAAGAGATGAATGTGAGAAGAGAACAGATCTGGATAAACATGAGTCGAGAGAAGCTTCTAGATCTGTAGAAGGAGCACATCTAGAAAAACAAGACTGGTCAGCTGTAAACAGTATAGATCACAAAAATGAGTATAGGCCTGATTAAAAAACAAAAAGTAAGGAAGAAATTGAAGTAAGTCAGAGGAAGCGAGATATCACGGACAGGGACAGTAATGTGAATCAGCAGATTTTTCTTCAGAAAACAGTTAAGTTCAGAAGATGAAGTGGACAAAATGCTCCCTAACTTTGTGGGCGTGGAGCAGCTCACAGGCACGGATGATGAAAGCAAATGCTCCCACAGTGTGCAAGACGCGCTACGGCGAGGGAGCACGTGTCTCCCTACCAGCCGCCACTCGGTAAAGCACAATAAATACTCAAAAAATATTAATACTTGTTGAGTCTAGGTGGTAAATTTTCAGTCTTTATTATACTATTTTTCAAGGTTTTAAATTTAAACGTTTTCATAAATAAGTTGAAGAAAAATCAGCTGGAGGACTTTACTCAGATACCCTTCTCCAGCTTCTGCCAAATTTTGATATTCTCTTGTTTGGGAGGGTTGTCAAAGTATTAGCTAAGCAATTTGGAATGTCACATGACTCTGAAGCCTACATGTATAAACACTGGGACAGGGGAGTCTCTATAGAGCTTCCTTCCTACTGTTTCGGACGCACGGCTGCCCCTCCAGAACCGTTCACTGAGTGATCGGATGGAGGTGTGAAGTGAGAACCAGCAGCCTGGACGCTTAGGAACCTGCTAAGATATCTACACGCTATAACCTCAGGACACAAAGTACCTTTTTCTTTTTCTTTTTTTTTTTTTCGGAGCTG
The DNA here is from genome assembly GCF_021556685.1 of Rattus norvegicus. Taxonomy (NCBI): domain Eukaryota; kingdom Metazoa; phylum Chordata; class Mammalia; order Rodentia; family Muridae; genus Rattus; species Rattus norvegicus. Next base: position 75,773,116 of record NC_141540.1, read on the forward strand.
GGGACCGAACCCAGGGCCTTGCGTTTGCTAGGCAAGCGCTCTACCACTGAGCTAAATCCCCAACCCCGGACACAAAGTACCTTAAGGAAGTTATAATGATAACCTCAACAAACAGTTGCTTTGATCCACGTGCACTCTCTTCAGTGCACAATGGAGTTTTCATGCTCGGGTTTTTCCTGGACTTTACAGTTAGTAACTTTCTCTCCTAAAAGAAGTTCCAAGTCACCAGAGAGGATACTGACCAAGCCAGAACTAGGCCCATACCTCTCACACCCTCCTTGAGCTAGCATCAAAGTTTAACATGAGAGGTCCAAAGGATTCAAATACCGGATTTTCCATCTGTCATATCTCAACATTCTGAAACACACAGGCATACACATGTGACTTCATCTTTCCAAAAAGTTGTAGAGGGAAACAGATTTTTGGCATGTAACTCTTATAGATAAAATAATGCACCATTCTTCTAGATTATTAAAATAAACACTTTAAAATATTCTTTCTTTCTTTTATAAAAATAAACCCAAAGGTTTAAATTCTAAGAGCAATTTTGTTCAAATCCAAATGCTACCAAATGATTTTCGTAGCTTTTCCCCCTAAATGTTTTTAAACAAAATCCAAATAAGACGGAGAAATATATTTTTATAAATACACACACACACACACACACACACACACACACACACACACACACTACACACACACACACACACACACACACACACACACACACACACACACACACACACACACACACAGAGTAAAATAATCTGTAACTGAGAGCAGAGACCGGCAGTGTCTACAATGGAAGGACATTTCCAGCACATAGGCTCCTGAAATAAATAGTCCTCAGGAGTTAAGTCTCCATATTTACTCAGCAACTATTAGGTTCAATAACCAATATTTAAACAGCATTCCCTCAGAGACTCTGTGCATGACCTCTTAACTGCTTGGTGCCTAACTCTACCATATGTCAAACAGAAAGAAGACTAATTGCTAGCTACCTCCCAGCTACCCCAGAAGATTTAATGAGACAGGGAGCCAGGCCTCCAGGGTGAGCAATTATCCCCTGGGCAGAAGTTATGTCACTTGTGAGGCACTGTAGGCCATAAAGTATTGTGAAGGCATTACAATGGCTTGGTTTTATTTCCCAAAATATTTACATTTAATCATTCAGAAAAACATGCCAACCTTGTCCCAAAGGCCAAAAATATCTTCTCTCTCTCTCTCTCTCTCTCTCTCTCTCTCTCTCTCTCTCTCTCTCTCACACACACACACACACACACACACACACACACACACACACACACACTGGATTTGATAGACACTGGATTTATCCTGAAATTAAAATGAAAATGTTATTTCTCTCTTGATGGAACTAGGACTTTAGGAGAAACTGGCTTAGCTCTCACCAGAATCTAGATTTGTCAGAATGGCCTGGTACCACAAAGTACGTTTCACTGAGGCAAGTTCAGAGTCCACTAGTTTCAGCTTGCTAGAGACAAGTTTAGGATGTTGTTCTGCTAAGAAAAGATATGGGCCTGTGAATTCAATTCCACTTATAAAGACACGTGGCCCAACTTAAATTTAAATTAACACAACGCACATAAATAAGACATTTAATTTTGGATCAGTGAAGTCACAGGCTGTTTAAACAGTTCACACAGGATGGTCATGCTCTCATGAGTAAAAATGGATAAAATTGATTTTTTACACCAGATTAGCCACACTATATTAATCATATAAAATATTTCCCTGAAAGTCTTGGCACAAAAAATAGGCCAATGTGTTCTGTTGTGGCTATTTTTTCCAATGTAAATTTAGACAGGGAGAAAAAACTTTAGAAAATAATCACAAATTTCAAAATCAATAAATTTAAATTGTTTTCAAGGCAGTAAACTGGCTTGCCAAATGCTGCAGGAAACTGATGTGCAATCTGTCTGGAAGTTAGACCATGTGAACAAAACAACCAAGGAAGACCTTAGAGTAACAGAGCGGAAGGAAGGGTCAGATCTTGTTTCAGGAGATCATTGGCTTAGTGCAGAGAGAGACAGAGAATCGAGGCCTCCGGAGAGCCACTGAAGTAGGGTGTGAACCCTTATCTTAAGGGGGCTTTCACTGGACTGGGGCTAAGGAACAGCCCTTGCTGTGGCGATTAGGAGTTTCAGTCATGGAGGAAAACCTAACCTGTGCGTGGGAACAGGGAGTTTGAGAGTCTCAAAGGCTAAAACTGTGGTCTCCATCACTTGAGACAGTACACTGAGCAAACATCCACTAGCTCCTTTCCACCCTTGCTAAAGGCCTGCCTCTGGTGATTTAGCTTTGGATGTTAATAGACAAAGTGAGGTTTCGCTTTCTAACGTGCTACCAAGGCCTAAAAACATAGTACAGTTCACTTTACTCCAAGCTTCCAACCCTTTAAGAGTAAGAAGACTTTTGAATAAAGAAAATAATTTCTTTTCTATGAATCAAGAAAAGGCCAGGCTCTGTCACTAACAATAGCACTGATATAATGCCAAAGTATCCTTATTAGTACCTTGAGAAGAAGTATTATTTTATCATTAAATCAAAAGTTACAGAGAGGGTGGCCTGGTCAGTAAAAGTGCCTGCTGCCCAGTGCCCCCTGGTGGCTTGAGCTCAGGAGAGAAGATACTGTCAGTGTTTTCCTCTGACCTCCACATGCAAGCCATGCCACACATGTGGACCCATGTAAACATGCACACACACTAATGATACATTTATAAAATTTTATAACTTATACAAATTTAATTGATTAAAATTAATTTAGTCCAAAAATGTATAAAAATCGCCAAGGAAACTATTGGGATCCAATGTGCAACTTTCAGACATATTTTTACAAAATGCACTTTCTGTTCTGAAGTGTTATTTTGTTTCAGTAGACAGAGCATTATGAAGGAGTGAAAGTACTGCAGGCAGAGAACTGTTTAAGCAGTGGACGCTGGGTAGCATCATAGAGACACAAAGCACACAGTGCAGTCAGAGTAAGTGGTACAGAGAGCTGCAAAGCTATGGCAGCAGTCGTGCCAGAGCACAGTGAAGTGCTGGAGAAGAGTTTGGGGCAGCAACGCACGGTGCAGCTGTATGGTGACCAAGGGCAGCAGCTGCCCGAGATGAGAGGAAGAACTGTAAGAGATATGTCAGAGGCAAACGACACGAGGGAAGAGAATGGGACTTCAGGAAGCCCTGAATTCCAATCTCAAACTACTTGTTTTCTGGCTTTGGGCAGCGTATCCTTTAAGCTCTAGGTCCCTCATCCACGAGACAGGAGTAATACGCCTGTTTGAATGGAAAAGCGAGGAATGACTGAGCAGTGGTCCAAGTAAACCATGTCCACACACCTCTTTACTCAACACTGTATAATAAGGGGATACTGTCCCCGCTGACTAGGAAACAGAAGTATAAACAAATGGTCAGGTGACAACGACATGTAATCAGACACACTTGAGGTTACACGACACAGAGGAAAGAGTGAGTGAGGCGCTAAAGCCTGGGAAAGTGACAGGGATTCAATGAGTTTCTGTATAAGAGGTACTTGATCGAGGCTGCTCACAACCTGAAGTGTCACCAGGTTCCTCACCATATAAATTAGAGAGAGAGGGAAGGAGGGAGGGAAGGAGGGAGGGAGGGAGGGGGGGAGGGAGGGAGGGAGGGAGGGAGGGAGAGAGAGAGAGAGAGAGAGAGAGAGAGAGAGAGAGAGAGAATATGAATGAATATGAAAGCACAAGCCATTTACCTAAACGCAGTAGTCTGTGGGATGACAGCCCAATTCCTTTACCTAACCAAGCTCACTGTAAGTCAGATACTCAAGAGAGCAAACAGCCAGTTCAGGTGCTAGAACAGTGCCCAGGCAGAGAAGGAACCCACGCAGCTGCCTTTAGTCTGTAAGTCAGGACTTTTTACTTCTTCAAATCCCTCAGGCTGCTTTGTAACAGACAGTCCTTAAATCAAACAGTATTCTATTCCATTTTTTTTCAAACAAAGTAATTTAACTTACACAGCCTGTGTCCGGTTAGTGCATGGGGCAGCTGAGGGCTCTTGACTCCCACTGTATCACAACTAAGGGCTGTGCTAGAGCACTGTTAGAACTGCTGGTGTGACCCTCAGGTCACTGGGGTCTCTCTGTACCTGAAGTTGCACTGGATCAGTGATCTGCAGAGAAAGTTGCAAACCTGGAAGAGTCAGCAGTGCCTGCCTGCTCCTCTCTCCCCACTCCTCACCTTTCTGCCCGGGGCAGTCAAGGAGTGGCAGTGGGGAAAGTTGTGTGGCTTTACCTGGCAACCTATGCATGGTGGGGAAGTGCGGCTTCACCCAATGACCTATGCTGCTTACAATACTGAAAGTAATTTTTCTCTATGTGTGGTACAAATCTGCTCATCTTTAACTAGAAGGCAATATCCTGGAAGGAGGGATTCAGACAGATTTATAACTTGTAGAGTATCTTAAATGTATTAGATGACAGAAACCCCTCCATACTCTAAAATTCTCCCAAATAGTAGAGCACACAGTGAGCATTTCCTAGTCACCAGGGTATGGGGTGGGGAGAAGACCAGGAGCTTGATTTCCCACTTCCACATGCTATGGACCAGCTGGTAATGCTCTGTCACAGCACCTCATCTGTCAGGCACTGCAGCTAATTCTCCATATTTGGATAGGAAAATACATCATGCCTTGAAGGAGGGCACTGACAGGGAGGGTATGACTGGCACTAACAATACAAATATGGCTTCAGAGAGAGGGAAAATAGTCAATGATTTACCTAGATGATGGCCGATAGAAACAGAACTGAGAAATGGGGGATGAACTGCAGAGATGGTATGGCCCATGGGAGCTCCCCCAGCACTTGCTTCCATAGAACACCTTCTGTAGCTCAGTATGTGACTGTTGAGAATAGGGACAACTCTATGAAGTTGTTCTTGCAGCAAGATGTATCTATGAGACCAGGATGTGGCCAACATATTGGCAGCTTCTCAGTCACCTTCTCAAAAGCCATCAGTACATGCCCCATCCACTCGTCAACCCACTGCCTGGACGGGACCACAGAAATGAGAGCAGTGTCCTAGGTAAAGCACAAGTAGGAAGCTGGAAGGAATGGGTCTCTAGAACAGAGTTTATCTTTTCACCTTCTGTTAAGCAATGATGTTAAAAATGTCCTTAGTGAGTAAAAGGAAATGAAGGCATTCTCAAACCTATAATAATATGGCCAAATTATTCTTCAGAAAGTTTACATACACTATGCCCCCTAACCTTTCCACCCAATATTAGAATCAACTTTATCACTGATTGATACAACTCTTTTAATATTAAGGGAGTGGACAACATGTCATAAATATATTAAGAATATGGACACCTCCAAAATTTGTCTTTCAACTGATTTTGTCATGCAGAGAACAAAATCCTTATGGAGCCTAATCAGATTCTTTTAAAAGGCAGTTTAATTGATGCTTATAATATCATATGCTAAAATGCCTCCTTTCATATCAAGATTATATACATATGCATACATATCTTATATCATTTTAAAATTCCATAAGCTGTCGTCTACGTCCACATACTTAGCTCCTTACACTGACATCGGGTCCAACACAATGGCAACCATTATTGAATGTCTTTTTCTAACAGTTACAGGCTTTGTTTCCATCTCTTCTGCTTCTATGACCTAGTTTTGATGATTCTAATTAAAAATGTTTTTTTAATATCCATGTATTCAAATAATTCATATTTCTTTGTTTTCAAGATTTTTGGGCCTATTGTCTTCAAATTAACATAATAAATACATGGCCAGAATAGGAGAAAAAAAGGAAGAGGAGCTAACTTTAGTTTGGTTGCATTAAGTGATGGAATACAAGGAATCCAGGAGGCAGCACAGCTTCTAACATCTGGATCCTCTCTCTGATCCCTGAATATGGGGTGTTCTTCTATATACTGTTATGCCACTAACAGTCAGTTGTAGAGTTTAGGATGGCTATGGATCTTTACACAGGGCTGTGCTACAGTGGATCTTTTATACCTGGCTCTGCTATGTGTATCTTTTATACCCAGCTATGCTACGGTGGACCTTTTATGGCTGTGCCAGGGCAAGGTGTGCGCTGCTATTTGGGCAACTGTTTTATTGTTTTTTTAGTTAACTATCTTACTCTTATACTTGGAATAACACCCATAAATATTAGTGGATTGCTTTGGGTTTTCTAACTAAACAATAAAATATTTTCAATTTCAAACAATATTGCTAATTCTCATTTCCTTTGCAGTATTTATACTTCATTTTTATTTTGCTAAATTATATTAAATAACAATATTAATTGATACTCAGCTGCACCCTGATTTAGTTTTTAGGGCATTTTTCTCTTAACACATTATAAAGCTGATATGTATCTAGTCATCTTTTAAGGTAGTTTTTATACTGACACCGTCCTCAGGTCCCAAATATACTGTAAGTTTCTTGAAGGCAGAAACTGTGTTTTGTTATCTTTAGAAATCAAACCAAAAGTGAAGCCCAAGCTCAAACCATGACACTTCTTTACATTCTCATGTAGTCAACTGTTACACTTCTTCATGAACCAGTCCTACAAAGAGGTCGGCTTTCCCCTTTAGTCTGTCTCCTGAAGGAATCTGGCTTCAGGCTTTACCATCTCATAGACAGATGCTATTAAACTAAAAGGCAGCATCAACTTTCTAAAAGTCAACCGACACTCAGCTCACAGTCTTGTGTGATTTATTCTTGCTAAACTTTTTATACATTTGCTTCCTATTTCTGAAGTATTCTCCCCCTGAGCGTTAAGACATCGTGAGCCTCCTCTGTCTTTCTTTCACAATAGTCATCATTTGACCAGGTCAAAAATAAGCTGCAATTCCCAATCTCTAGCTCAGACGGATAGCTCTGGAGACACGTAAGGAGTAGCTTCTCTGAAGGTCGGATGGGACCCAGGTATGCAGAACTGATTCGTCACGCTCCACAGGAAGAAGTAACTCAGTATTCCTTTACTGGAAGCACTCAGACTTCCTCTTCTCCTCGCTCCCTAACTTATTCTAGGAAAGACAGGAATCACATGACAATCTTTCCTCGTCTTTACTTCCCATCATGGGAGGACTACAGATTCTCTCCAATCCATCAGTTCCACTGCCATCACTCATGTCTGTGAGGACCATGGAACTGTGACAGATTCACCCATGTGACAGACTTCTCTACTTCTAATTCCACCTTCTTGTCATTAAGTTTGCAGTGATAAGCATCTCTGTAATTCGTCAATTAATCCACTGTCTACATCTAAACACCCAACTTCTTCATAGGGCAAAGAGGTATAAGCCTATTTTCCAGCCTCCCTCCCCAAGTTCCAGCTCATCCTGGGCCTTTCCCAGCTCAGTCCTCTATATCCTGGGCACTTCCCCACTGGTCCATCTGGTGCACTGTTACTCACTCTTAAAAATCTGTTTAAACCAACTTCCCTAAGAGGACCATTTCTCAGGTAGGTTTCTGTCATTCCTTACAGAGCTTGGATGACTCTTCTACCTGACAACTATCAACTGCATTATGACTGCCTAAGTGCACCTATAACTGGCTCAAGTTAGGAAGTCCAATACTGTATCCTAGATCAGCAGCCAAATATTTTCTTAATCTAAAAACTGTATAAAACATATGCCCAGAAAAAATGGCCTGCTAACTTATAAAATGAGATTACAGAATAAGACCTTTATTATTGCCTAGCACAATAAAGTACAAGGTATCTGTTTTAATATATTGTACTGCTGCCCGGCCTGCAGCAGCTCTCTGCTCCCAGACCCCGTGAGAGAGAGAGAGACCCAACCGCCTGGTCAGGTGGGCACTCCTGAGGCTGCAGAGCGGAAGAGACCACCAACACTGCTCACCCCTGCCCACATCCCTGGCCCAAGAGGAAACTGTATAAGGCCTCTGGGCTCCCGTGGGGGAGGGCCCAGGAGCGGCAGGACCCCTGCCTGAGACACCGCCAGAACCTGAAGGAAACAGACCGGATAAACAGTTCTCTGCACCCAAATCCCGTGGGAGGGAGAGCTAAACCTTCAGAGAGGCAGACAAGCCTGGGAAACCAGAAGAGACTGCTCCCTGCACACACATCTCGGACGCCAGAGGAAAAAGCCAAAGACCATCTGGAACCCTGGTGCACTGAAGCTCCCGGAAGGGGCGGCACAGGTCTTCCTGGTTGCTGCCGCTGCAGAGAGCCCGTGGGCAGCACCCCACGAGCGAACTTGAGCCTCGGGACCACAGGTAAGACCAAATTTTCTGCTGCAAGAAAGCTGCCTGGTGAACTCAAGACACAGGCCCACAGGAACAGCTGAAGACCTGTAGAGAGGAAAAACTACATGCCCGAAAGCAGAACACTCTGTCCCCATAACTGACTGAAAGAGTGGAAAACAGGTCTACAGCACTCCTGACACACAGGCTTATAGGACAGTCTAGCCACTGTCAGAAATAGCAGAACAAAGTAACACTAGAGATAATCTGATGGCGAGAGGCAAGCGCAGGAACCCAAGCAACAGAAACCAAGACTGCATGGCACCATCGGAGCCCAATTCTCCCATCAAAACAAACATGGAATATCCAAACACACCAGAAAAGCAAGATCTAGTTTCAAAATCATTTTTGATCATGATGCTGGAGGACTTCAAGAAAGATGTGAAGAACTCCCTTAGAGAACAAGTAGAAGCCTACAGAGAGGAATCGCAAAAATGCCTGAAAGAACTCCAGGAAAACATAAATAAACAAGTAGAAGCCCATAGAGAGGAGACACAAAAATCCCTGAAAGAATTCCAGGAAAACATAAATAAACAAGTAGAAGCCCATAGAGAGGAGACACAAAAATCCCTGAAAGAATTCCAGGAAAACACAATCAAACAGTTGAAGGAATTAAAAATGGAAATAGAAGCACTCAAGAAAGAACACATGGAAACAACCCTGGATATAGAAAACCAAAAGAAGAGACAAGGAGCTGTAGATACAAGCTTCACCAACAGAATACAAGAGATGGAAGAGAGAATCTCAGGAGCAGAAGATTCCATAGAAATCATTGACTCAACTGTCAAAGATACTGTAAAGCGGAAAAAGCTACTGGTCCAAAACATACAGGAAATCCAGGACTCAATGAGAAGATCAAACCTAAGGATAATAGGTATAGAAGAGAGTGAAGACTCCCAGCTCAAAGGACCAGTAAATATCTTCAACAAAATCATAGAAGAAAACTTCCCTAACCTAAAAAAAGAGATACTCATAGGCATACAAGAAGCCTACAGAACTCCAAATAGATTGGACTAGAAAAGAAACACCTCCCGTCACATAATAGTCAAAACACCAAACGCACAAAATAAAGAAAGAATATTAAAAGCAGTAAGGGAAAAAGGTCAAGTAACATATAAAGGCAGACCTATCAGAATCACACCAGACTTCTCGCCAGAAACTATGAAGGCCAGAAGATCCTGGACTGATGTCATACAGACCCTAAGAGAACACAAATGCCAGCCCAGGTTACTGTATCTAGCAAAACTCTCAATTAACATTGATGGAGAAACCAAGATATTCCATGACAAAACCAAATTTACACAATATCTTTCTACAAATCCAGCACTACAAAGGATAATAAATGGTAAAGCCCAACATAAGGAGGCAAGCTATACCCTAGAAGAAGCAAGAAACTAATCGTCTTGGCAACAAAACAAAGAGAATGAAAGCACACAAACATAACCTCACTTCCAAATATGAATATAACGGGAAGCAATAATCACTATTCCTTAATATCTCTCAATATCAATGGCCTCAACTCCCCAATAAAAAGACATAGATTAACAAACTGGATACGCAACGAGGACCCTGCATTCTGCTGCCTACAGGAAACACACCTCAGAGACAAAGACAGACACTACCTCAGAGTGAAAGGCTGGAAAACAACTTTCCAAGCAAATGGTCAGAAGAAGCAAGCTGGAGTAGCCATTCTAATATCAAATGAAATCAATTTTCAACTAAAAGTCATCAAAAAAGATACGGAAGGACACTTCATATTCATCAAAGGAAAAATCCACCAAGATGAAGTCTAAATCCTAAATATCTATGCCCCAAATACAAGGGCACCTACATATATAAAAGAAACCTTACTAAAGCTCAAAACACACATTGCACCTCACACAATAATAGTAGGATATTTCAACACCCCACTCTCATCAATGGACAGATCATGGAAACAGAAATTAAACAGAGAGAGATGTAGACAGACTAAGAGAAGTCATGAGCCAAATGGACTTAACGGATATTTATAGGACATTCTATCCTAAAGCAAAAGGATATACCTTCTTCTCAGCTCCTCATGGTACTTTCTCCAAAATTGACAATATAATTGGTCAAAAAACGGGCCTCAACAGGTACAGAAAGATAGAAATAATCCCATGCGTGCTATCGGACCACCACGGCCTAAAACTGGTCTTCAATAACAATAAGGGAAGAATGCCCACATATACGTGGAAATTGAACAATGCTCTACTCAATGATAACCTGGTCAAGGAAGAAATAAAGAAAGAAATTAAAAACTTTTTAGAATTTAATGAAAATGAAGGTACAACATACCCAAACTTTGGGACACAATGAAAGCTGTGCTAAGAGGAAAACTCATAGCGCTGAGTGCCTGCAGAAAGAAACAGGAAAGAGCATATGTCAGCAGCTTGACAGCACACCTAAAAGCTCTAGAACAAAAAGAAGCAAATACACCCAGGAGGAGTAGAAAGTAGGAAATAATCAAACTCAGAGCTGAAATCAACCAAGTAGAAACAAAAAGGACCATAGAAAGAATCAACAGAACCAAAAGTTGGTTCTTTGAGAAAATCAACAAGATAGATAAACCCTTAGCCAGACTAACGAGAGGACACAGAGAGTGCGTCCAAATTAACAAAATCAGAAATGAAAAGGGAGACATAACTACAGATTCAGAGGAAATTCAAAAAATCATCAGATCTTACTATAAAAACCTATATTCAACAAAACTTGAAAATCTTCAGGAAATGGACAATTTCCTAGACAGATACCAGGTATCGAAGTTAAATCAGGAACAGATAAACCAGTTAAACAACCCCATAACTCCTAAGGAAATAGAAGCAGTCATTAAAGGTCTCCCAACCAAAAAGAGCCCAGGTCCAGACGGGTTTAGTGCAGAATTCTATCAAACCTTCATAGAAGACCTCATACCAATATTATCCAAACTATTCCACAAAATTGAAACAGATGGAGCCCTACCGAATTCCTTCTACGAAGCCACAATTACTCTTATACCTAAACCACACAAAGACCCAACAAAGAAAGAGAACTTCAGACCAATTTCCCTTATGAATATCGACGCAAAAATACTCAATAAAATTCTGGCAAACCGAATTCAAGAGCACATCAAAACAATCATCCACCATGATCAAGTAGGCTTCATCCCAGGCATGCAGGGATGGTTTAATATACGGAAAACCATCAACGTGATCCATCATATAAACAAACTGAAAGAACAGAACCACATGATCATTTCTTTAGATGCTGAGAAAGCATTTGACAAAATTCAACACCCCTTCATGATAAAAGTCCTGGAAAGAATAGGAATTCAAGGCCCATACCTAAACATAGTAAAAGCCATATACAGCAAACCAGTTGCTAACATTAAACTAAATGGAGAGAAACTTGAAGCAATCCCACTAAAATCAGGGACTAGACAAGGCTGCCCACTCTCTCCCTACTTATTCAATATAGTTCTTGAAGTTCTAGCCAGAGCAATCAGACAACAAAAGGAGATCAAGGGGATACAGATCGGAAAAGAAGAGGTCAAAATATCACTATTTGCAGACGACATGATAGTATATTTAAGTGATCCCAAAAGTTCCACCAGAGAACTACTAAAGCTGATAAACAACTTCAGCAAAGTGGCTGGGTATAAAATTAACTCAAATAAATCAGTTGCCTTCCTCTATACAAAAGAGAAACAGGCCGAGAAAGAAATTAGGGAAACGACACCCTTCATAATAGACCCAAATAATATAAAGTACCTCGGTGTGACTTTAACCAAGCAAGTAAAAGATCTGTACAATAAGAACTTCAAGACACTGAGGAAAGAAATTGAAGAAGACCTCAGAAGATGGAAAGATCTCCCATGCTCATGGATTGGCAGGATTAATATAGTAAAAATGGCCATTTTACCAAAAGCAATCTACAGATTCAATGCAATCCCCATCAAAATACCAATCCAATTCTTCAAAGAGTTAGACAGAACAATTTGCAAATTCATCTGGAATAACAAAAAACCCAGGATAGCTAAAGCTATCCTCAACAATAAAAGGACTTCAGGGGGAATCACTATCCCTGAACTCAAGCAGTATTACAGAGCAATAGTGATAAAAACTGCATGGTATTGGTACAGAGACAGACAGATAGACCAATGGAATAGAATTGAAGACCCAGAAATGAACCCACACACCTATGGTCACTTGATTTTTGACAAAGGAGCCAAAACCATCCAATGGAAAAAAGATAGCATTTTCAGCAAATGGTGCTGGTTCAACTGGAGGGCAACATGTAGAAGAATGCAGATCGATCCATCCTTATCACCCTGTACAAAGCTTAAGTCCAAGTGGATCAAGGACCTCCACATCAAACCAGACACACTCAAACTAATAGAAGAAAAACTAGGGAAGCATCTGGAACACATGGGCACTGGAAAAAATTTCCTGAACAAAACACCAATGGCTTATGCTCTAAGATCAAGAATCGACAAATGGGATCTCATAAAACTGCAAAGCTTCTGTAAGGCAAAGGACACTGTGGTTAGGACCAAACGGCAACCAACAGATTGGGAAAAGATCTTTACCAATCCTACAACAGATAGAGGCCTTATATCCAAAATATACAAAGAACTCAAGAAGTTAGACCGCAGGGAAACAAATAACCCTATTAAAAAATGGGGTTCAGAGCTAAACAAAGAATTCACAGCTGAGGAATGCCGAATGGCTGAGAAACACCTAAAGAAATGTTCAACATCTTTAGTCATAAGGGAAATGCAAATCAAAACAACCCTGAGATTTCACCTCACACCAGTGAGAATGACTAAGATCAAAAACTCAGGTGACAGCAGATGCTGGAGAGGATGTGGAGAAAGAGGAACACTCCTCCATTGTTGGTGGGATTGCAGACTGGTAAAACCATTCTGGAAATCAGTCTGGAGGTTCCTCAGAAAATTGGACATTGAACTGCCTGAGGATCCAGCTATACCTCTCTTGGGCATATACCCAAAAGATTCCTCAACATACAAAAGAGACACGTGCTCCACTATGTTCATCGCAGCCTTATTTATAATAGCCAGAAAATGGAAAGAACCCAGATCCCCTTCAACAGAGGAATGGATACAGAAAATGTGGTACATCTACACAATGGAATATTACTCAGCTATCAAAAACAACGAGTTTATGAAATTCGTAGGCAAATGGTTGGAACTGGAAAATATCATCCTGATTGAGCTAACCCAATCACAGAAAGACATACATGGTATGCACTCATTGATAAGTGGCTATTAGCCCAAATGCTTGAATTACCCTAGATCCCTAGAACAAACGAAACTCAAGACGGATGATCAAAATGTGAATGCTTCACTCCTTCTTTAAATGAGGAAAAAGAATACCCTTGGCAGGGAAGGGAGAGGCAAAGATTAAAACAGAGACTAAAGGAACACCCATTCAGAGCCTGCCCCACATGTGGCCCATACATATACAGCCATCCAATTAGACAAGATGGATGAAGCAAAGAAGTGCAGACCGACAGGAGCCGGATATAGATCGCTCCTAAGAGACACAGCCAGAATACAGCAAATACAGAGGCGAATGCTAGCAGCAAACCACTGAACTGAGAATAGGTCCCCCGTCGAAGGAATCAGAGAAAGAACTGGAAGAGCTTGAAGGTGCTCGAGACCCCAAAAGTACAACAATGTCAAGCAACCAGAGCTTCCAGGGACTAAGCCACTACCTAAAGACTATACATGGACTGACCCTGGACTCTGACCCCATAGGTAGCAATGAATATCCTAGTAAGAGCACCAGTGGAAGAGGAAGCCCTGGGTCCTGCTAAGACTGAACCCCCAGTGAACTAGACTATGGGGGGAGGGCGGCAATGGGGGGAGGGTTGGGAGGGGAACACCCATAAGGAAGGGGAGGGGGGAGGGGGATGTTTGTCCAGAAACCGGGAAAGGGAATAACACTTGAAATGTATATAAGAAATACTCAAGTTAATAAAAAAAAAATAAATAAAAAAATATATTGTACTGCTTTTGATTTAAATGCTACTTAAATGAAAAGATCCATCACATTTAACCAACAAATTTTTGGTGGAGCAAGTGTAGTTTGGGAATTGTCAGAAGTCATCTCGGTGTTAGGTTAGAGTTGTGAATGGACCATCATGGTCTCTGTCCTGGAGGCATTTATGATGTGGCAGGCGGCAGGGGAAAAAGGATTCCTAAAGTGAGTAATGAAAGCCTGCAAACAGAATAATGACACACTTACTGAGTGAGCTAACATTTTATAGGAAAGGGGGAACACTGGGAAAACAGCCAGCATTAAATGGTGTGTAGAAGGCTGGTAATTGTCAGGCAGGGCAGTGAGGCTGGAGAGGCAGTGCACATAACTCAGAAGAAGGCAGAAACACACAGTAATATCAGGAGCTAAACTGTGAAGTTTGAAACAGAAGTTTAAGGCTGAGCTCCCAGACATGGAGTCAAATCTAGCCACTAACTGGTCACCTGTTTTCTAAAAATGCCACATAGAAACAATAAAAAGTGCTCCAAATAAAATACTCAGAAGAAACATCTCTCCCATGGCACCTACTGTGGCTGAGCATGTAAGAGACAGACTGCACCAGGAGGTTGTAGTTGCACAGCTCCAGGCTCTATGGAAATGAAGACAGCCCAAAGTCAGAACTCTCCAGAGCTCTGGGCGCTTCACCATGGAGCCACCGTGCCAAGAAACACATTAAACGTCCAGGTTTGAATCAAGAGGAATACGTCTTTACCTTTTATTTGAGATAGAAGATTAGATTCTAATCTTTTTGGTTTCCTTCAGATGAGCACTACAGGTCTAGTTTTGCAAGTCTGTGAATACTTAATTTAAAAGCCATGGACAGCAACCTCAAGGAGCCCTGACCGTGCAAAATGTTTTATAAACAGTTCCATGTGCACTGTTCATCTGGAGCCTCACTAGAGATGGGTAATGACCTTGTATTTTGTACTCATTTATTCAGAATTAGCCAAACCTTCTGTTTTTAATTACATACTTAATTCACCTAGCATGGTCTAATTACAGAAAACAAAATATCATTTAAACAAAAGGTGGCCTTGAACTTAATCTATCAAAACACCAGTTAGCTTTAAAAGTTTTCAGCTCTTAACAAACTGCCAAGACATGCAATAGCAATTTTCCAAATGCGATCATACGCTTTTGCAGCAAAAGGTTTACTGCATAATCAAACATCTGCATATACTTTAAAAATTCAACATGCTGCTTCACTATTAATACAAATATCCTTAAATTGTGATGGACTTTAAAAATTGTAAAGCTGAAGTTCATACTACAGAATAATTTTTAAATATCCAAGGTCAGTTTGGCTTTGAAATGTCAAATTATCATAACATTGGCTACTTATTGACAAAATGGTCTAGGGCTCTATGTAAACTCCTATGTGGGATTTTTCCTTAGCTTCCTTCTCTGGGAAATTGTAGCACCGCATGTGTCTCTCAGTATAAGCACAGCTTACAATGCTCAATTGTTAGCATTGGCTGAAGATTCTGTCCTTGGCTGCAGGTGTCATAAAAGCAGAGTTTGTGCCTTTGCCTGTAATCCCAGTGCACAGACCTTGATGCACACATGCTGACTTACGCTGTAAGAAACTATTTCCACAAACGGGTTACAGGAGTTTATATATAGAAAACCCTATGAAGGCAACAGTATTCAAACCAACGAATGAGTTTTAAGGGTTCAATATACCAAACTATGTTTCTTCACAGTGGCAATGAGCAAAACTGAGAATAACAATTCTATTTAATAAATTTAATAACAGTTTCAAAATCAGTAAAACATACAGTAATAAGTAACAAAACAAGTATGCATTTCTACTCTGAACACTAAAAAGCATTACTGAAAACAAATCAAAGAAAAACAAAATGCATAGGAAAATAACACAGGTTGAAATCAGCTGTGTGCCTACACTGATCTACAGAATTCTACAGAACAGCCAACAACAGGGACCTACTACACGGTTACATGTGCAGGAGATGTCTCAGAGCAAACTCTGAGACTCTGAAAATAGAATGGCAGCTGCCAGGTGCTGGACTGAGGAAGGGAGAGTTGTTTAGTGGGCATACAGTTTCAGACTTGTAAAAAATAAACACAAACATATTCAGTACCACTGAACTGTGTGCAAATGCTTAAAATGCTAAGTATGGTAACCAAAATTCTCAAAAAGGATTTAAAGAAAACCCAGTAAAACAATATTTTTAAAGAACAAAACTAGAACAGATAATACTACTCTATTAAAAAACCTTGTACAGAGTTAAAATAACTAAGACAGAACAGGCCAGAGGAACAAACCAGACTGCCTGGAGAAAAATCTAGGCATGGTCAATTGATTTGAGAAGGGTCCTAAGCTTACTCAATGGAGAAGTACTAGTTTCAATAAATGGTTCAGAGGCAACTGGCTGAAGAACATGGAGAAGAATGAAGTTTGATGCTGACTTCATACCAAGTTTAAGTAACAGCAGAGAGCATGACTATAAACTTCTGTGATAACAGAACCTCAGCTGTGGCACCACACACACACACACACACACACACACACACACACACACACACACAAGAAAGAAAGAAAGAAAGAAAGAAAGAAAGAAAGAAAGAAAGAGAGAGAGACACAAAAGAAAGAAAAGAAAAAAGAAAGATGAAACCATGAGAATTGAAACCTGATTTTAAAAGTGGAGTTTTGGTTTCTTTAAAAACCACAGAAATACTATGGGAATATGCTTTCATTTAAATTTCATGGGGTTGCTTGACTGTCCACAGGAGCAGACTATGATTTGCTTGATGCTCTAGGAGGTATATAAATGCGAGGGTCTTGAGAGGTGGGGTAGATTCAACAATGAGGGCGAGGGGCTGATTGGTTGTTGTTGGTAGAAGTTTGTTAACTTTGCAAAGAAGAAAGAAAAAGAAGGAACTAGATATCCTAATGGAGGAGGTTAAACTTCCCCAAGAACTCAACACTCCAAATCAGCAGTAAGTAGTTTAAAGATAAGTTAAGTTGCCCCTTTCCTCTCTATCCTTTCTCTCTCCTATCTAGTGTTAGGGAGTTGAAAGAGTGGAGAAGGGTGAAAAAAAGAAGAACCCACAAAGTAGCCAAACTCTGGCTATAGGCTGAAGATGTGTGCGCACACAACACAAACACACACACACACACACGCACACACACACACACACACACAGAGAGGGAGAGAGGGAGAGGGAGAGGGAGAGGGAGAGGGAGAGGGAGGGAGGGAGAGGGAGAGGGAGAGAATGAATATTTTAAAGCAATCTAAGTTTCTCCAAAGAAACGTGCAAATGGACAATAAGTAAGTATACCAAAGGATGCTTAACATATAACCACTGGAGACACACATCAAGAATGAGAAACCCCATATCACCCTTTTCTATACTTCCAATCAAAATGGCAGGTAACAGCAAATCTTACAGGGAATTAAGGAAACTGAACCTTCACATACTGCTAATAGGAACAGAAAATGTGGAGTTCTTTAGAAAATGGCCTGGAGTCAGCCTTCTTAGAGATTTACACTTGGTGCTACTCCATGACTCCAATTTTATTCCCAAGAATATAGCACGGAAAAATGAAACAAAAACACATCTAAATTTGCTCATACTAGGGTTACTCATAACAGTGAGTAGATAGAAATCCAAATGTCTATCAATTGGTCAGTGGATGAACAAATGAAATATTTATAGATGGAATGCTAGTTAGCCATAAAAGGAGTACATGGTGTGTCAAAGTTCTACATAAATGAGAGCAGTCCACTCCCTAGTGAATGTCCAGGAGAGGTAAGTACATGCTTTACACGGAACATGCATGAGTTGACAGTTGCCTTTGCAGAGCATGAGAAGTGGAGGAGTGGGGGTGAGGAAGCCTGGGAGTAGCAGGAGGGTAGGGCAGGGCTGGGTGGGGCAAATGTTCTAAAGTTGATTGCATAATGGATGCCCACCTCCAAATAAACTGTATAAGCAACAGACTTATATTTTCAATGGGTGGAATTGTATTTTTATAAAACTATTAAATGTATACATGTTACACACAGTATGTTCTTGAGAAAAGCAGCAAATGATCTAACGGTTGCAAATGGTGGAAAAACGTCTCTCTAGCTAGGCTAACTTCCTTGAATTCTGTTGCAAACTTACTAGAAACACAAATACCTGATTTACATTCTACATGCACTGCAACACAAACACCTAAACATGTAAGAATGTGGGTCTGCTCTGTTGGCGATAAATAGTTAAGGAGGTGCTAGACAAAATTTGTACTAAAGTTTTCTTAAAATAAGCAGTTAAGCCAAGTCCCAAAGGTGACAGTGGTTACAAAGAAACAGCGACAGCAACTGAGGAGCAGCTCCAAGTAAGCCAAGACCACAGGACTGTAGTCAGGTCTCTTCAGTTCAATGAAGTCAAAGACTTGAGGATGGCCCAGTAACGGAGAACTGAAGACTGCCAGACTCGAAGACCAAATGGACTTTTCCCCACTCCATGTTTCAACTGCATGGGGCAGGGTCTTTCTGGTCCTTATACCACTTGTGGCATCTGCCACTGTTATCCAGGTGTGTTCTGCCCCTGTATTCTGGGGGCCCTAAACTCTAAGATAGTAAACTTCTTTTAAGACAGTGTGTGGTAATTTGTTATACCAGCTAATGCAGACCCTCACGTTCTCTACACATACTCCTTAGAGAGTCTCTGAAGGTTCACTTAGTCTTCTAAATATCTTCACTCTACTGCTGATGCAAATTCTAGCTTAGACTTCTCTCTTACACAACTCTTTGGCTTTGCTTTGCTTTTGGAGAGAGGGTCTTGCTAAGCAGCTGAGGTTATCTTGAAATCTGCTATGCAGTACAGACTGAGTTGAACTTGGGTACCTACTGTCTCTGCTTCCCAAGTGTTGGAATGACAGGTGTCTGTCTGACTGACTCCTATGTACACTGTATATCCAGTACACTGCTCACACTTAAAATGTGAACTGATCCTTATCCTTTCCCATTCGAAAAGTTCCATTCTCCACTATGGAACTGTCCTGGCTCTCCTATTACCTTAATTTTCACATCTGAGTAATCATAAAATCTAATTGTCTTTTATCTCTGAAATTAGGAGGAAGTGGACTGATCCTTATTACCCTCCATTCCTGTCTGCCCTTCCCTGTACTGACTCTCAAACATGGCCAGAGTAAACTTACTGTTACAGACCAAGTCACTTCTCTGCAGCCTTCTGATCTTCTGAGCAGTACAGCAGCCCATTGTGTGATTTATCAGGACCAGCCTCTGTAATATACCTGGCCAAATGCCTATGCTGCAGAGGAGACAAAGGATGGTTAGCCAGGGGCATCTTGTCCCTCTACGTCTCATTCTACTTCCTGCTTTGAGACAGGGTCAGTTTCTGAACTCAGAAATGGGCTGGCAGATGGCAAACCTCAGCAGTCCTGTCTTTGTGCCCCCGTACCACAGGAGTCACAAATACAGCCAGAGTAACAGACAGTATCTCAGACTGGGGCAGGCATCTATCAGTCATTTTTGGCTATTCTTGAGCCCTGGAGTTCCAGATGTGTTCTACAAACTCATACGCTACCATTAAGTAAATTTAGTAATTCCATCACACTAGACTCCCATCCCAAAGGCGCTAACTCTATTACAAGTGCAGCTGTTTACAGCAGCTTCTGCAAGAATGAAATCACAGAAGGACACACAGAATACGACTCATTCTATATAAAGCCTAAACCAGCAAGACTAGGAAAAGGGGAGATACTCACGAGGCAAAAGAGTTTACTGCCCTCACATGTGACCTGAGTCTAAATTCCTGGCATCCACATGAAGGCTGCCCGTATTTGTGACTCCTGACACAAATGCTTTAAATGCAAAAGGAGTCTATAGTTTGGATATGCTTGGCTGAGGGAGTGGTACTACTCAGAGATGCTCAGAAGTCAGTCTTCATCTGTCTGCCTTCAGAACAAGATATAGAATCTTCAGTTCCTCCAGCACCATGCCTGCTGGGATATCTGTCAGGCTTCCTGCCATGATAATAATGGACTAAACCTCAGAATCTGTAAACAAGACCCAATTAAATGTCCTTTTGTGATGAATTGTATATGCTTGGCCTAGGGAGTGGCATATTAGAAGGTGTAGCCCTGTTGGAATAGGTGTGTCACCATGGGTGTGGGCTTTAAGACCCTCATCCTAACTGTCTGGAAGCCAGTTTTCTGCTGTCAGCCTTCAGATGAAGATGTAGAACTCTCAGCTCCTCCTACACCATGCCTGCCTGGATGCTGCCATGTTCCCACCTTGATGATAATGGACTGAACCTGTGGACCTGTAAGCTAGTCCCAAGTAAAGGTCATCTTTTATAAGATTTGCCTTGATAACGATGTCTTCTC
Source organism: Rattus norvegicus (assembly GCF_021556685.1). Lineage (NCBI taxonomy): Eukaryota > Metazoa > Chordata > Mammalia > Rodentia > Muridae > Rattus > Rattus norvegicus. The sequence goes on from NC_141540.1 coordinate 75,793,817, forward strand.
ACAGTAATGAAACTCTAACTAAGACCGTCTATAACAACAGTCAAGATGCCTCAATATACAAGCCAGGTGCCTAAGTTCCTCAGAACCCAAGCAAGGAGGTGACTAATTCAGCAAAGCTGTTTTTAAAAGGAAACTTGAAGTTTCTGTTTAATGGATGCAAAGTTTCATCTGGGAATAAAAACAAAACTGTTCTAAAGCTGAAAGCCAGGTAAATAGCTTAGCTGGAATGTGCTTGCTCTGCAAGCATTCAATTCTCTCAATCCACAGAGAAAGCTGGGCATGGCGGTGTGGATTTGTAACACCAATGATAGGCGAGCAGAGACAGGAGGATCCCCATGAAGTCGTATAGCGATATCATTTAGCCCAGTACCAGTAAAAGACCCATCTCAACAGAAAGGTGGGAGGCACCCAAGAAGCAACACTTAAGGCTGATCTCTGGGTTCGAGATGCACATGCATTCATGTGTACTGCTTACTCAATTGTCCCGGACCCAGGACACTCACACAACCCTGCGCATAGTACCCACTCCACTGTTCTAAAGCTAACCATGGTGTTAGCTGTGCAGCTGTGCGCATCTGAGACCGCACTGGACGGGATAGGTTACATGGTGTGCTAGATAGGGTAGAGTTTAGGTCAATAAAGCTGTTACAAACCTTTAAAAAGAGCTGTGGATAGTTATAAGACAGATTCATCTATCAAAAGCTGTTGGACAGATCTTTGGGAAAGTAAATCTGAAATTAAGCTTCTGACTATTTAGAATGACTATCACTATTTGACAGAAAAGAAATAAACAAAACCATTGGTAGACAGAATCTAAAATACTTTCAAATAAATAATCATGTGGTCCTGATTGCTTCTAAAATGTAGAACAAAACCAGGAAAGTTGAATGCAAAAACTAGCAGTAGGCTCTGCTCACACACCTTAGCTGGGCTCTGCGCGCGCGCGCGCGTGCGCGCGCGCGCACACACACACACACACACACACACACACACACACACACACACACACACACACACCCCTTAGCTGGGCTCTGCGCGCGTGCGCGCGCGCACACACACACACACACACACACACACACACACACACACACACACACACCCCTTAGCTGAGCCCTGCTCTCACACACCCCTTAGCTGAGCCCTGCTCTCACACACACCTTAGCTGAGCCCTGCTCTCACACACCCCTTAGCTGGGCTCTGCTCACACACATTAGCTGGGTAATGAGGAGCAGGAAAGGTGGCAGTGAGAGTAAACAGCTTCCCAAAATGCCCCAGTAATTTGTCCAGTCACATACACATCCTTTCCCCACTCCTCTGCTACAGACTTTTGTTTTAATCAAAAAGTTTATGTAACAGTCTTACCTGCTAGAGCTTTAGTATATGGTGAAAGGGAGTTTACAGAAAGTAAACTAATTACAGGAACTAAGTAACCTTCTTATTCTTGACTTAGGTATGATGGGTCTAGGTGGGGTTGATTAGCAGTTTTTTCATCAGTTAAGGTTTTCCTAAGCATACCTACAATAAGTCCATCACTATAAATTTGATTTTACTTTTAAATTTTGTTACAATTATACAGTGGTTCAGGATCAGAATCTGTTACTAAATGGTAACTGGACAAACTCAAAGGAAAAATCAAAGAGAAAAGCACGGGGCTTTGAATGAATTCTCTGGATACTGGTGTCTAGTTTTCTCACAAATACGAGTTACAATTAAAGCTGGCAAAATTAAAGAAAAAAAAAAAAGGCTTTTCCTGCCCTGACTCTAGTGTGTGAGAACTTGGACTAAGATACTGGGCATAGCTGTTTCCTGAAGCTGCTACCCAGCCCCATCTCACTCATGTGCAAACACTGCCCGTCCACACATGCCACACATACACACGCATGTGCTACTGTGTCCATGTCACAAGACAGTTATGCGTGCTATTCTTCTTCTAGTTTCTTAATCAGTTTTGTCAACAGTTACATTTCTCCAGGCCAGACAGCCCCTCTCCTACTCCAGCACAGCAGCCCTTCTTTAGCTTCTGTAATACCACAAGGTTTAAACACCATAAGTAAATGAAGAATCTTAACTAGTTATTCACAGCTACTCCAATAAATAAACAGTCAGATTCTTTTTAACTAATACATTTCAAAGTCTAGCAACTTAGGTCCAGTTTATTACAACTAAAGAAAAACAAGAAAGTGCCCCAAAACAGAAGGAAAATATATCAAATTAAAATTTCTTCTTTTGAGTAACTGTGTGCTTTAGGAAAGTGGCCAGCAGAAATGATGTTTCTTTTTACTTTGATTGGGTGGCAAACTAGTTGTGTTAAACATTAAAAACTAACAGCTACATGGACTAGATCAAATGGAATGCCAGGAAGGACAAGAGGTAAGATAAGGCTAACTTCTAGGTATCTGCCCTACCTTGACTCTCTAAAGCCAGGAGCAAAGTGCACACCTAAAATACTTTTGGAAGAAGAAAACATTAAAACTCAAAATGTTCAGTTGTTAAGTATGTTATTCTAGAAAAAGACTTCTATCTAAGTAGAACATGAAATACTAATATATACTTAAATCATGTAATTTCCAGAAAATATGAAAAACATAACACATCGAACTCAATGCTGATCATATTAACAGTTCCCACTGTTCTGGGAACTTAATTTATTGAGAAAAAAATAGTTCTAATTAGATAAGTAACATCTGGTAAGAAAGCTGTTTATTCACATGTGAGTTTTAGTTATTTCAAATACAATGCCTAATAATTCAATATTTATGTTTTTCTATATGCAATAAAATACTGAATCTTCAGAATATGAATTAGCTATTGCATGAATCATATATGTGATCCTTTTCAGTAAATGTTTAAAAGTAAAATGTATTCTAAAAAGAAAAAATAAAGAGCCACATGTAGCTCTCTGAAGTGTTTTCCCTCCCAGAAGAACTACTGTGCACCTAGTTTTTAAGTAGCCTCATTATAGGACTCTTGATAGCACAAATTAAACATGGAATGTGTCACGTATGGGTTATATTCAGTATTTTGATAGCATGGCACTAAGCACACACACACAACCAACAGTTAATTTATCCTATTCATTATAAATTTAGATAAATGCTAAATAAAAATGGTCATTTTGGTTAAGTAAAAATCTAACTACTTAAAAATTTTAATCTCAAAGTTGAATCAAATTTCCCCTGGTCTGTTTCTACTTTAAGTCTGAGGGCAAGACACCCAATGGCCTGAGATAATTAATCTGCTTTCTCCTGTCCTATGTTTGGCTCCTAGAGAGGCAGAGGAGAGGAGTGGGGTAGAAAACCAGTCACCAAGTCTGACTCTCGTGGTAGCAGGTCTTACTGTGGCACAACCTGATTCTGCTGAGAACGGGCTCTCACAAAGGCATGGCTTCTGTACGAACTGAATCATGGTTTTGTTGGTTTTACCTCTGGTTCCCTTCCTTATCAGAGAGGCCTCCCGGGGAAAGGGTTAGTTCTTTTTCCTTCCTACCATCAGTCCAAACACTCTCTCCTAAGGTAAGGCCTGAGCACCTCTGAGCAGAAGACTGTCTCTTCCGCCATTTGTACGTCTTCATGGGAAGCAGTGATGTCCCACTCTAGGGGCTCGAAATGATTGGGAGCATAAGGAAACTGAGTTTTTCTCTAGTCTCCTCAGAGGGTGTGCGCTCTCTGGATCGACCAGTTCTGCGCTTTAGCTTGTTCCATCAAGTCTCTTTAGCTTCAGAAATAGAGGAACTAAACCGCCATATGGGCAGTGCCAGGACGTGTTGGTAGACTCCATCTAGGAGGTAAGGCACCAGCCCCCCTTCCTGGTAAGGGTATTATTACCTGTGATCGATTACCTTGGTGCTTCCAGCTCGGTTTGAATGGGGGAGCTGTTAGGGAGAGCACAGGACTCAATAACACTGCTTCCCTTACCCTCTTATGTGGCTTAGGGTTACTACTTGGGAGTGGTGGTAAACTGTGGGTCAGCAGCTCAGTCCCATTTGCTGGTGGCTTTGGCATCACTTTGGCCTTGACTGCGAGCCTTAAGTCTTCAATCTAGGACCAACCACAAGCAGTAGGAACTATTAGACACTGCTAACTGGAGCAAGTTCTTTATAAAGATTTTAAAGCAATGATGGGAATGGGCAGACATCTGTTTACTTCACCCACAGATGGGTGGGTCAGTTACAAATAATAAAATATATAAATATAATAATATAAACATAAATATAAATAATATAATCATAAAAATAATAAACATGAAAGTGAACTTGGAGTTTGAAGTCAGTTTTGAGTAAGCAGTAGTTAGGGACTGTCAATGCCTGCTGTGTAGTGGTGTAGCCTACGTCAATTCAAGATCTATGTTAAAACACGGTCAGTTACCAACAATTTAGTCTTAAGTCCTCCAAAGGAGACTTTGGGGAAGTTAGCGTCTACTTTCACAACTGTTTCCTGTGAAAGGTCTAGCTTCATATAATGCTAATGCTAATACTAATGCTAATGCTAATACTAATGCTAATGCTAATGCTAATGCTAATACTAATACTAATGCTAATGCTAATACTAATACCAATACCAATACTAATACTAATACCAATAACAATGCTAATGCTAATACTAATACTAATGCTAATACTAATACTAATACCAATAACAATGCTGATGCTAATGCAATCCATATGTGGTGCCTATCACATATTTATTTCCACTTCTACATGTGCCATAAAGAATTCTGTAAAGACACTTCCTTTAGAAAGTACTTACTTTGTGTCTTCAAAGAAATAGTTCACAACTTGCTTGTCTATTTGCCTTATAAAATGAGACTCTGAAAGTGTAACTCTGAACTTCATGCTAAGAAACTTGAAAATTTTCATGTTAATTACATGCTTTGAAGTGTAGGTGTATCAGGGTGCTAGTTTAGGTGCATACCTAACTTGTTGCAATTATAGCCCAGGACACTAGGGTAAATCATTAAGGAGCTGTTAGGAAAAGAGCTCAACGGTGGGAACCATCCCTATGTGGGTGAACAATCTCTCCATGCAAACCCGAACAGCAGCACTCCTCGCTGGGTGGCATCTCAGGGGCAGCGCTGACCTGTCTGCACTGAGCTACCCTTGGTTAGTTTAACACACAAGCCCGGCTGGAGAGTTCCTCTGCACACTGCTCTTGCTCTACCTACCTTAGACCCGGTTCCTGATAAGGTCACCTTATTAATTCTCTCTCCTTACTTCAGGGCTCTCTCTAGTTGATTCCTTTGTTCTCTATCAATTCACAATGCAGCCCACATTCTCACTGTCTCACTGGGTGCGTTCCCTCCCTTAGTACAGATTCAGAATGCAGGAGCTGGCTCTTCGCCCTAAGGCCTGTTTCTCATCCTCTATTCTTCACTTCAAACAACGGCAACAACATTTTAGTCTTTAAATCAGGAATTAGAAAAGAAATAGTGTTTCCTATACATAGGTGGTTATGCACATGATTTCTTCAGTCTAGCCTCCCTTTCTCTACTCTGACAGTCCCACCTGATTTCTAATTTAGCTTTCCAATATTTATTTCCCCTTGGCTCTATACAACAAATTTGGTAAGGATTATTGGTTTGATAGAAATTCCACTGCCCAAAGAATTATGACTAAACCCCTGCTAGAAGCCTCACATGGCAAGTTCCATGATTTATCCTCTGCTCAGCAACATCCTCTCATGAACTCCAGCGAGATGACTCATGGCCTAGTGCTGGCCTGATGGCTTCAAATGGGGCCAAGAGAAGAAGGATGAAGTGACTCTTGATGGGGAAGACATTCTCACATGCAAGAGTTACTGATGCAGAATACAGAAAGATACTCACTGTTAACTAAGTTCTAGAAAAATCTAAAATGACTTCAAAGATGGATTTCTAGCACATCAAAAACAAACAAACAAACAAACAAACAAACAAACAAACAAGCAAACAAACAACCAGAAGTGCCAACTACTGAGGCAGCCAGGGCATAGACATTTTAATTTCCCCAACTTAGATAGAGAACATTATAATGTATATTTTAGTTTGGGCATATTATACTTAATAATCCTAAGTGAAGGAAAATGAGAAGACAGGACTTGCTTGCAGACTTTACTTATGACTCGATGCTTTCTTTAAAAGGAGAACTTATCTGCATCATTTCTTTTGTGCCTTCCAGAAACAATCAACAGGAACATATTTAGTATTCACGGGACAAAACAGTTATAATGTCTGACCCATGTAAAGCCATCCCAAGCATGGTCACCGGCCTGTAATCCCCGCACTCGGGAGGTTGCAGAGTTCACAGCCATCCTGTGTTCCTAGATTACATTAGACTGTATCCCAAAAGAAAGAAAAGAAGAGAGCAAGAAAGGGAAATAAAAAAAAAGAAAATATGAAGTTAAAACTAAACAGAAGTCCTATACAATTATAACTTGATAATTTTATTCAAAATCTTCCGGTAACAATATATGGACTATTAAAATTTAATAAGCACATTATTTAATTCACAAAGAAAATAGTTTTCCTAAGACTTATGAAATAAGCCAATGTTATCAATATGTCACTCCCCATATACTCATGGCTGCAATACACCCCCTGCAGAGGCTGTCATAAAATCTGTCTATAGTTACAAGAAGAAAATGTCCTGCTGAGAACAGTTATGAAGTCAGAAGACTTGGGTTTGTTGTTGAAGAAACAAGACTCCCTATATAGCCCAGGCTGGCCTTGAACTCCCAATTCTTCTACACCAGCTTCCTGAGTGACAGAGCTGTATGCTCAGATGCCCAGTTAGAGTTGGGATTTTTTTTAAAAGGTGTTATTTATTAGAAAATTATCCAGCAGGAAGACTCCAACCTTAAAAGGTTTTGTATTTAATAAAGGAGGAAGGGAGAGAAAATGGAAAAGTCAAGCTTATTTAATATCAGAGTGTGAAGAAAAAAAGTATCAGTATCAGCTCAACCAGGCCAGCAAAGCAACAGACTCCAAAGCAGGACACACTTCTGTCACACACACATAGGAAGCCACTCACCTGAGAAGCTAATTTTGCATTGAAGTGGATTTTTGTTTATGCCAATTCAAGTAAAAAGTATCCTGTTTCCACATACATACAAGTAATTATATATGGACTGAGCATAGTATAGTTCTTTATTTAGGAATGCATGCGTATATATGTAATTTTTTTTAAGCCATGAATTTGAGAAAGAACAAGGTAGCAGGCATATGAGAAGAGGATTGAAGAAAGGAAGCTTGAAAATTGATGTAATATTATAACCTTAAAAAATGAGAAAGTCTAAAAATACTCTATTCCACCTTAAGACAGAAATCGATATAGTCTTGGTGCCCTCAATCAATTCTAAAATCTTATTTTAAATCTCACGGTTTATTTCAAGAGGTAAACATTAGGGGCCACTAGTTTTACATTAAAAGATGATGAATTAGATTGTCTAACCCTCTGATCCTAAAATTCACTATTGATCAACATCTTTTAATATAATCACTCCAGCAGTCTGTAGTGCTCACTGACTGAATATCCACATTGAGAATGTGAGCAGAAAGGCCTCAGAGTCAAAATGACTTCTCCAGACATAAACATTAACCCAAACATATGTTTGAAGAACAATATATTTGTTGTTAATGTAAAGTAGCCAATTTTCCCAGTACAATCTTCCAAGTAAATTACACTTAAAAAAGAACACATTTGCTGTGAGGAGAGGCTTTGCTTTCTAGAACTTTCTTGATGGGACATTTTTCTTTTTGCCATATGCCTTAAACATTGTAATAAATTCCAATACGGTGACAAGAAACCACACACAGAACCTGTGCCTTCTGTCTTAATTAATCCAATAAGCACAGGCCTGCTCACTTTAATTTGTAAAGGAAATGATGCCATATGAGTTTTAATGTAAGGATTAATTATCTAAATAAGCAGAATTACCTTAGTGTTTTAGTTGATTTTTGCCTGGACACAACTGTCAAGTAAAAATTTCAGAATCTATGCTCTAAATATCATGTTTAGAAATCAGAAAGCAGAAGCTTTACCTTAGGTGGCTACATGGTTGAAGTTATACCTAAGAACCCAGTGGCAGTGTTGAGAGACTCCGAATGTCTGACCTTTAACTCCTACGGACTGAGCTCCCGAATGATTACCACAGTAGGTTCTGACACCTACTGTTCACGTTTTCCCAGAGTACATAGACAGTCATCTTTGGAGGAGGCTGTTTTTCTTTTCAAAAGAGGCTATGATGCTTTTAAATGTCCCAGTAGACGCACAGTCACAATGGTACAGGGATCCTACACCACCAGACAGTCACATGACACAACCCTGCACGGGCTACTCCATCTGTCAGACATGACTGCCAACACAATTTCGTGAGCTGGCAAAGAATAGGCAAGAATTCTGCAAGCATTTTGAAGTGCAGGCTTCTCATTAGTTTTAATTTCCTGTTGGCGCTATAAGGACGAGTGAGCGGTACCCAACGTGCCACATACGTGGAGCTCACGCCACATGTGCACCTGTAATCATAAACTCACCCAGGCAACTCGCACAACTCTGGGGAGTTTGAGTTTATTTCTTCTGTACCTCATAAAAAATAAATCTAAAGCACCCACAGTTATCTTTTCAGTCTGTTAATACTCTTGCACACATCTGGAACTAGTTGACAATTATTATTTAATTAATGCACAGCTAATTGATGACAATGTGCTTAAATACCCAATTAAAGTGCTTTTCTCAGTCCACAGAAGAACTGAAAGAACAGTCCTTTGAGAGTAGGACGAGTTTTAGCCACAATCTCTTTAAAAGGGAAAAGTTGTGTGCACTTAGATAAAGTCATGGCAGCATGTAAAAGCCCGGCTGTGGGTTGCCTCAGGTTTTCTCCTCAGACGTCCTACATGGCTGGCTCTGCTACTAGCTTTTCTTGTCCACTGCCTTGTCTCTTGATTCTCCCTTCACCACTGGTGACAAGGAAAAAGTGATGGACCCTCCAGGAAGAACACAGCAAGGCTCATGGGACCTCATGGCTCACTCTTTTCCTTGGTTTCTTGTTTTCTGCATTTTATTTGTTTGGTTTTTCTGTAACCCAGTAGTTCTCAACCTTCTTAATGCTTCAATACTTTTAATACAGTTCCTCAAGATGTGGTCATTCCCAACCACAAAATTATTTTTGTTGTTTCTTTATAACTGTAATTTTGCCAGTGTTATGAATTGTAATGCAAATACTTTTGGACACAGAGGTTTGCCAAAGCGGTGTTACCCAAGTGTTGAGAACCTCTGCTATAACCAAAATGACTTTCTTTTTTTTTTAATCTTTATTAACTTGAGTATTTCTTATTTACATTTTGATTGTTATTCCCCTTCCTGGTTTCTGGGCCAACATTCCCCTAATCCCTACCCCTCCCCTTCTCTCTGGGTGTTCCCCTCCCCATCCTCCCCCCATTGCCGCCTTCCCCACAACAATCACATTCACTGGCGGTTCAGTCTTGGCAGGACCAAGGGCTTCCCCTTCCACTGGTGCTCTTACTAGGCTATTCATTGCTACCTATGAGGTTGGAGACCAGGGTCAGTCCATGTATAGTCTTTGGGTAGTGGCTTAGGAATCAGAGGCAGGAATGTGGAAGACCTCGGCCAGTTTACACTTGGAGGACAGGATTTGCTAGTTTTCTGCCCATAATTACTGAAGTTTTTAAACTAGCTACCCTCTAGGGGTTCCTATAAGTCTTAGTTCAAAAGAACAATACAGACTTAATAAATGTGTAAGATCTTGTTGGGTCTTTGGGAGGGCAGTCATGATAGGTCCCTGTTTGTGAATGCCCATAACCTAAGTAATGGTGTCAGGTCTTAGAGCCTCCCCTTGAGCTGGATCCCACTTGGGGCCTGTCACTGAACCTTCTTTTCCTCAGGCTCTTCTCCATTTCTATCCCTGCATTTCTTTCAGACAGGAAGAATTATGGGTCAGAGTTTTGACTGTGGGATAGCAACCCCATCCTCATTTGATGTCCTGTCTTTCTGCTGGAGGTGGGTTCAATAAGTTCCGTCTCCCCACTGTAGGGCATTTCATCTAGGGTCCCCTCCTTTGAGACCTGAGGGTCTCTCACTTCCCAGGTCTCTGGTACATTCTAGAGGGTCCTCCTAACCTCCTTCCTCCTGAGGTTACCTGTAGCAGTTGAAAGAGTCAGATGCAGATATGTGCACCCAACCAATGAACAGAAGCTGCTGAGCCCCCTGGCTGAATTAGAGAAGAGCTGGAGGAAGCTGAGGAGGAGGGAAACCCTGTAGGATGACCAGCAGTCTCAACTAACCTAGACTCCCGAGATCTCTCAGACACTGGATCACTAACCAGGTAGCATACACCAGGCTGAGATGAGGCCTCCAACACATACACAGTAGAGGACTCCTGGGTCTGGGTTCAGTCAGAGAAGATGCACCTAACCCTCAAGACCAGAGGCCCCAGGGAGTTTACAGTTACGGTGGGGTGGGGGCATCCTTGTGAAGACTGGGGGGAGGAGGTATGGGATATGGAACAGTCAGGGGAGGGGGTGGACCGGGAGGGGAATAAAATCTGGAGTGTAAAAATAAATAAATAAATAAAAATAAATAAATATAAGAATCAGAGAAATCAAGAAATGTTACCTATCAGATTGTGCTAAAACCAAAAATAGTTGACTTACCTAATTCCACTTCTACTAGTAATTATTTTCAATCCAATTTTTCTTTAAAAAAAGGAACAGATGGTTTCCAAATCTTTGCGCTTACTCCAAAGTCTTTACATTAGCAAAACTGTCTATGTGGATGTGCTGCTGTAACTGTGGAGGGCAGGGACTGCGTGCACTCTAGCTAGTCTGCTTGCTAAGGATGCTGTGGAAATGCCTCCAACAAACCCCAAACAGCAGAGCAGTGCTTTCATAGGCAGATCTGCCTTCTGTGTATGCTTAGGCATCTTCACAGACACTCCCAAAACAGCCCGCCCCCAACTCTTTTTTTAACAGAGTTAAAATAATAAGCTAACTAGCCTGAATATATTTTATCTCCTATTTTTATATGGTAACTTTCCAATTGGTGTTGTCATAAATTCTTTGCTAGATCATGAACATAATGAAACAATTCACAAGTGTTAAAAATTTAAAAGAAAATATACAAATGACATCGCATACAGACTTTACGATTTAAAAAAACGCTTCCAAGTGTGCGCACCTGCATAGCAGGTGACTTTCTGAAGAAGCTTTGCCTTTAGAAATCTGCTCTGGAAATCTCAAGATCGTTAAGTATTCACTCTTGTGAAAAGGCAAAAGGATAGAGAGAATTTCAATGTCTTGATAAACCATAAAAAAGGACTTTGGCTTATTTTAAGCAACTTCTATCAAACAGACAAAGGAACCTACACATTCAGTTCTCTTTTGGAAAGCAGCCTTAAGATAGGCCATTAGAGAGGACACACGGTCCTTAGCACCCCTCACACACTGAAGAGCCACAGACTTGAACATCCTGTATGAGAGCAGAAAGAGAATGGGTACAGCCATTTCCCGGGCGAGCAACAGTTGGTGTCATGGAATCTATGCTGCTTGCAGGTTACTCCCTTACACTGTGAGCAAGGCATAGTGGCAAACCATACACAATGTCCACCTCTGCTTCCTCTTGCCTCTCGGTCATATGCCGCCTTCTCCCACTGTGATTCTTAGCAATTCTTTGCTCATCTCCAGCCAACCCTTCTTTTATTTACTCCCTTTATATTCTCTTCTGTGGCTGTTACAAATATTTTCCATTTTCTTAAGTGGTCAGAAGGTCCCAGCTGACAGGTGTGGTAAAGGCAGGTGAGGGCAGAACTGGCTCAGTCTCTCTCACTTCCTCTACAGGTGAGCGGAAAACAAATTACTCTGCAAAGACGGGGTCTAGTTTATTACCTCTTGAAGTCTCTGTCCAGTTGAAGATACACCTTCCTTTTAACTGTAATCTTTTCACTTTTTACTTTTACCTTTGGTACCAGTACTCATTAGTTTAGTAAGCCAACCGTTTCTGTTGATCCATTGCCCCTAATGTCTCCTACATGGATGCATGGTGCTCTGCTTTTAATTACTATTTATTCCAAGGCCACACTTTCTAACTTATTTTCCAGCCTCCATAGTCTTTTCCTATCAGCCAATCCTACCTGATAACCTTAATCATGAAGATTAATTAACGTGTCTCAGAACAGCATGATATGTATAATAGGACCAGTCCCAGGGCAGATGTAAAATCAGAAATCTGTAAGTTAGAAAGGGTAAATTCACAAGGTTTGAAATTTAATAAAAAAGCAGAAAAAAATATGAAGAAAAAAACCATCAATATTTTCCACTGATTTAGAGCAGGCAGAGTACTTGGGGAGTGCAGCTGGAATCAGTCTAGCATAGAAAAATAGATTAGGGGTGATCTGCCTAGTACTTGTGCTAAAGCTGATTAAATACATTTAGTAGGCCCTGGTCTCATTATTATTATTAATGTGCTGGCTGGGGATAGAGATATTTACTTCTAAAAATGCATCTACAAGTTCCTCCATTCACTTTTGAAATATTTTTTGTCCTGTTGCTATTTAGTTGTTCATTAGAATTTTCAGATATTAACCCACTGTGAAACATGTAATTTGAAAATATTACAGCTGTATGGGTTACTCTTCATTGTTATGGCCATTTCCTTTAACACACAGGTTTTCAGGCTGGATGTCGTCTGGTCTATCTAGTCACTCTGTGTTACTTGTTCTTTTGCTGTCATATTCAAAAGAAAAGGAAGGAACCCAGCAACAGGATGCTTGTCTGGCTTCTCTGTTCTGAGATTTATACCTCTGGCTGACTTTGGTTAACCTCCATCCACAGAATAAGCTAAGCGCCAGGCTTTCTTCCCTTCCTTGGGCACACCCAGCTTTCCCAGTACACCTGTCAACATAACTGTCCTCTACTCCAGTACATGTGCTGTATTTTGAGCACTGGACACTACACAAAGGTCTGTATGTTAAAGGGTGGCACAACTGGAAGTGTCAGACTGTGAGATGTGAGCCCTTAGCAAGCTCTTAGGCCACAGAGCACATGTCCGAGGAGAGCATTGTGGGACACACCATGGTGGGTTTTTTTGTTTTTTTTTTTTTTTTCTGACTTTTAGTTCCAGGGGAGTAGTTTATTGCCTAGGCTCCCTATACCCCACCTGGCGACCTTACAAAAGGTTTGAAGACAATGGGTTTACTGCTCATACTCTCAACCCTCTAAAACTGTGGGCTCAAGTAAATTCTTCCTCCTTTAAAGCTAATTATCTCAGGTACGGCTAACACAAATTCTCAGCCCCTTGTCAGAAGTCTATTGAGCACACAGCGGGGTTGGGCCTGGGCTGTCCTCCTTTCCTGCAGTGTGTGTCCTTCAGTCTTCCCAACGAGACCACACAGCTCACAATAGTGACATTTACTTCTTTTATTTCCTTGTCAAAATTCCCATGAATTCGAAAAGCATTGTTATAGTTTTGAGTACATGAATGTGCAGATCTCAGGGTGATCTTAACCTTCTAAATCTTCCGATAAATTAATAGGAAATGTCTTTCATGCGTTACTTCCTTTAATTTCTTTCAACAGCATCTTGTAGTTTCCTGCGACCTGATTAGGAACACTGTTTCTGATGATATTCTAAATCGACTATATCTGAAACTGACATCCTCTGTCAATGTCAAAAGGGCTGTAACTTCTGTTCTCATCGAATTCGAAAGCTTTTACTGATGTGGAGAGCATCTGATAGAGAGTATGCCTAAGGTTATTGTAAGGAATTGTAGAATTGTAGCCACACTTAACAAGTCTGCCAGAAATCTGAAAAGTTAATTTTAGAGGCTAAAATTTTAGCTGTCTTGGTCAGGCAGGTAAATTCTTGAAGTCACTTGAGAAGCCCTAGGTAAGAGCCATAGATAAATTACTTAATGAACCTGGCTGCACTGCTATTCCACAAAATAATGAGCGAATACATCTGTCTGAAGTCAGCCTGGTGAAATGCTCAGTCCCCGGCTGACATAGTGGAAAAGGAGGACTACCGCTGATTGTCGGTGATATCCAAGTATGTGCTGTGGTGCATGCATGCCCATACATACACCCAATAAACCAACAATAAGTGTGACCTTAAAGCATTAAAGCCATTGCATTTGAGGAAGGTTCCAAAGGCTACTGAAGCAGAATGAAATCATTTTACTTACCATTTCTTATCTGTGGTATTTTATCCACCACATTGCTTGCGCATTTTAAACCATCCAAGAGGCTGTTAAGATTCACTCTGACAGAATTCTTTGATGCTAAATATTCTACATTATTTATCTTGCTCATGAATGATTTATAGTTTAAATGTCAGCACTCTAAATAATTTACGTATTTTTTTAAAGTAGATGGGTTAAAATGAAATCTTACCAGAACAAAAGAAATACAGATTTTGTTTTCCTAAGTTCTCTGATATTTAAAAATCAGTAAGCAGATGATGCAATTGTTTTCAGGCTACCTCTGGATCACAGTCCTAATATTTTCTAGTAACTATATTGAGTAGAGATTTTCAAATTTTAACACCTCATTATGAAAAGAACTCAAGTAACTAAGACATTGAGAAGAAAAGTATTCAAAATTAAAACTATTTCTAATCCTGGCTCACAAAATGGCTCAGTGGGTAAAGACACTTGACACCAAGACCAGTGGCCCAATACAAAACTGGGAAACCATATAGTGGGAAGTGAGAACTGAGTCTCAGCTTCTCTTTTCTAAACACACACACACACACACACACACACACACACGCACGCACACATGTACACACAAAAATAAAGGTGATTTTTAAAAAAGTCATTACTTTAAAATAATTATAACCTCAAAGCATTTATCATGACATCTAAGAAAAATAAGCTAATACTACTTAAAATTTTAAGATATGTATCTCTCTATATAATACATATATAATCATATATAATCATAAAGTATTATGATTATTAAATAAATATAATTATAAATGATTGTAATTTTATTTAGAAAATAACTTTTCCAGAATATTTTTTGCAAAAGTAACAAATTATTTAAAATTTGCTGAAGCAAAATTTTACTCCAATATTTTTTTATTTCATCAAAGAATCCAAAGAACTTCATTTTTCAAGCTCTGGAAACAAGTGTCTTAAAATGATTTATATGTATTCTTTGTACTTTTTAAAGAAACGATAATAAACCAAGTAGAAGAAAAGAAGCTCTATGTTTCCTAGACACAGTTTTAATGAGAAAAATCAAGCACAACGGCCATACGCTCCAGCTGATTTTCAATACTAGGACACGAGATAGTGCCATGTGCAAGTTATTCCAGGATATTTTGACTCTGCATGAAATGGTTGTCATTTACAGTATCTTAGAGGGCCTAAACATTTCTCTAAATTTGAGCTGAAATCTACTTAGCTATATTTACATTTTGCTGCTAGTACAGTTCTGTAAGTAAGCTACAATTTCAGCCATAGCTATAGCTGCATATTAATATTCAGTCTATAATTTATAGATATATCATTCGATTAATGAACTATGTTCTTCAATGTGATGAAACCCAATATAGAAAGGAGAAAGAAAAATGGGAGAAAGAAAATGTACTTACAAAATCAAAGTCTCCATCTTGAGGAACTCTCCAGTTGTCAGGAAAAACATTGTTTGACATAGGGCATGGCTCACGCATGCTCTGATCACAATTTTCATGACTCTTGTTCTTGAAGTCCTGCTTATCAAAGTAGTCCATGAAAGAAGGTCTTTGTACTTGGGGTGACGTTGCATTTCCTTAGGTAGACAAACACAGAAGGCAGGTATGATGTTTATTGAAATGGGGAATTATTTTTCAGTGAGCCATATAATAAATGTATCAAAGCCAAGGCCACCACAGCCAGTTCAGGAACACAAGGCAAGAATAGAAGAAAGTGTACTCAGACCAAACAAGTATCAGAAGATACATAAAGACTCTAAATAAAAACCTTGTTAATTTAATAGAATCCTTACCATAATCTTATTTAAAAATTTCCAGTGTTGAGGACAGTGTTAGACATTTCTATTCTTTGCATGTTTATGCTTGTGTTGATTATAATGGTTTACTTTTAAGCTGTTAAGAACCTGGAGGGGCTGCTAAGGTTCTCTCTCCATTGATGGCTTCCTCGAAAGTCTTTGCAGCGGATGGCCCTGCTCCCGAGGCTCTTACAGCTTCTGTTTATTCATAGCTACATCTCCTGAAGTCATTTCCTTAGCCCAAACTGTCTTAAGCTCTATTTCCATTTACACTGTGTGCTTTGTACCACTTGGTCAAGGTACTCCTGAGACTAACTGAAGACAGTTTCCACAAACCTGCAGTCCCTCCCTCATTCCATCTCTGCCAAGGTCAGCATCATACACTCAATCCTTTCTGCAGTGATGAAGCTGAGAATTCATTTGCACTCCTCTTTCCACACTCATCCGATGTGTCTGTCTGACACTCAGCCTCTAACCAATTCTTGCTCTCTCTATAAGAAAGGGACTGAGGGTAGAGCCACCTGCACACTCTGCTCTTTTATAGTCACAGTTTGACTACACTGTCCCCATAATGAGCTTCCTAATACAAACAAGCCATGCCATTCTTCTGCTCAGAACTGTAACGGCTCACTCGTTATACTGAACCATCACAGTTAAAAACATTTAGAATAGCTAATTAAAAAATCCTTGTGGTTGTCTTGATCAGTAGTTCCTAAATTGGATTTCTTAAAGCCAAAGGACTTCAAGAATGTCCCAAAGACCAAGGAGCCATTGCTCATGTAACTCTGCAGACAGAAGGTAAGCTGCCTTCTTTTACAGAAAGACTTCCTACGGGGAGCACAGCAGCCGGAGCCCTGCAGCCCTGCTCGTCACCCACGCATCAGGTGACAAAGGTGATGGTTCTGTCTTTGCTGTTAGTTTTCACATCACACAGCCCAGGGTGACGTTCCTCAGACTCACCCCATGCTGTTTACTTGTCTATCTGAACACATCAGACTTACAATAGTCACAACAGTGATCGGGCCAATTCACAATGTGCTTGCAATAGGACACAGGCAGCTTAATGCTGACAGCCAAGGAGCACTGTTGGCTAAAGATGGGGTATGAAATGATTCTCAACAAACAATGCAATGCTAAAAGCTTCCCTCTCGGTCTCTAACAGAGGATGAATCAGAATCAGTGCCCACTTTCTGTCATTAATTCCAGACTGTGGAATTCTTTAACTTAAAAAGTGAGGGGCTGGGGATTTAGCTCAGTGGTAGAGCGCTTACCTAGGAAGCGCAAGGCCCTGGGTTCGGTCCCCAGCTCCGAAAAAAAGAACCAAAAAAAAAAAAAAAAAGTGAAAATAGGCAATGTCCAACTCAAATATAGTTTTGCTTCATCTTATAATATTTTATGTTTTATTATTATCCTCCAGAAGCCTGTTTGTTTTCTAATGAGAGACAGAAAAGGAATGGATCTGGATAGGTGGGAAGGTGGGGAGAACATAAGGATATATTATGTGATAAAAAATCTATCTTCAATAAAAGGGGAAAGAAGAGGCTGGTAAGATGGAACTGTCATACAGGAGTCCATGCCCTCCATCCCCACCTCATCAATCTCTGTGGATATTTATTTGGCGTAAATGGACAGTAGATGAGTTTGCTCAGGTAAAGACAGAAGAAACGGGAGGAGCAGTGCATTTATTGGTCTAGGAATCTCCTGACTGTTAGATGGTAGGATTTCTTTAACACTACAGACGCTTCTTTACTGGCTTCATATTGGCTAGGCAGTTAGTGAACCGAACACTTGCATGGCCAAGTTCACTGCAGTGTTATTCACAAAAGCTAAAACACAGAAGCCACTCGACTGCTGATTGTCAGAGAGATAAGCAAACTGGGGTGAAGAAGAAAGGAACTGCCTACATGAGAAGGTTAATTACTAACATTAATAGGAAACATATTTCATTAACATTTCAACAAAATTTAAATGCCCTTGATCTGTCTCTGAACCTCATGATTAAAACATTTATTTCTGTATTTCAGAACTGGATACTTGGTTCCTACTGCAACTTCTTACTACAAAATAGGATCTAGAAATTAAACCTAACTCTCAATTTACAACTTATTTTACAAGAATAGAGAAAAAACACATTAAGTTATAACTACATCTGCACAAATTCTCTATAACATACTTGAGAAAACCAAAAGGCAAAGTGAGAAGTGAGGGGATAAGAGCTTAGCGCTCCTCTCTCTCTTCCATGGTCTTCCTTCTCCCTATCTCTCTCTCTCTCTCTCTCTCTCTCTCTCTCTCTCTCTCTCTCTCTCTCTCTCTCTGTGTGTGTGTGTGTGTGTGTGTGTGTGTGTGTGTGTGTGTGTTACCAAGGCTCTTATACATACTGAATTTACCCTTAAAGAATTCAATCTACACTCAGGAGACTGAGGCAAGATAAGTTTGGGGCCAACCAACCTGGGCTGGTCTTTGTACACTTTACTTTCCCAATAGTTAAGGTTCATCCACTGAGATTATTTTCTTCTCTATGATCAGATTTCCTATACAACCACAAAGAGTACTTACTATGTTTTTTTCTTTTTTTTTTTTTTTTTTTTCGGAGCTGGGGACTGAACCCAGGGCCTTGAGCTTGCTAGGCAAACGCTCTACCACTGAGCTAAATCCCCAATCCCCCTTACTGTGTTTTTAAAGTTTTCAAACGTATTTATGCATATGGCCCACTGTAAGACTGTGATTAGAATTAGTACTTACAGCTACACACATAATCCCACTACAGAATTACTCTTTTTGGGCACACAGTAGAGCACATATAAGTTTTGTTAACTCTGCAAGAGATAGTTATTGGAACACATCAATCTTTTGTGTAAAATTCAAAACTAAAAGCAAGATTACCAGGTAGGCACATCCTTACCTGGCGGAGGAGAGGAAAGGCTGAGTGAAAGCCAGCATTTTCTCTGTAGTATGTTAGAAACTAAACAAACAGAAGCGATGGCTAGAGGGAGGGAAGGGAGATGATCCCAGAGCTCAGTGAAAAAGAGGGGAAACTGCAGACAGTTCCGTTTCAGAACTTTCTGCTGCAGAGCTCTCCTGCCTCATGAGCCTCTCTCATGTCTGTAGCCCCTCCTTTCCTGCAGGACGAGGAAACACTTCTTTTCTGGCAGTGGCCAGGTGACATAACTTTGACCAATTGTATAAAATAAGAGTTTCTGAGAGGTTCTGATCTTGATAAGAACGTTACACTCTCCACACTTAGAACCTGGATTTGGATTTAATGGGTTCTGATCTTGATAAGGACATTACATTCTCCATACTTAGAACTTGGATTTAGATGTAATGTCTTCTGATCTTGATAAGAACGTTACACTCCCCACACTGAGAACCTGGATTTGGGTTAATGGCTGTAAAGCTGCCCTGTCTTATGCAAGCCCAGTGAAGTAACAGCCTCAAGGTGGAGCCACAAGAAGGCTCTGATGCCACCATGAAATCACTCGATCAGCACACACCACTCTCTCTGAATTTCCTGTTCAGTATGAAAAGAAAAGAAATCAATCCTATCTTATTTAAAGCACCATTACTTGGGCTTCATGGTAGATGTGGTCAAATTCAGTCCTTAACTGGTACATTTCTGTTCACAGAGTGGAACACAATTTTTTTTAAAGTAAGAAGATCAGGAAACTTCAGTTTTGCTAAAGAATTATCCTAATTTTAAAACTTTAAATCCACTATTATATATGGCAATTTAATTATATCTACATTTCAGATACATTATAGTTGTAAAAGTCTTTTCCAGTCTGACCTAGAGACCTGTGGAAAAGGTTTTATGGGTTCCACACTCAAATCTCCATACACGGCTACAAAAGTGGTAGCTGTATCTGGATGGTTGAAGTGGTCCTGTGCAGATCCCTAAACCCCAGGGGAATGCTAGGACTCGGGATTCTTCTCTGTGACTGATAGTGGGCGGGGCCTATCACTGAAAACAAAACAAAACAACTCGGCAGCTCACTGGACATGAGGCAGGTAGAGCTAGTGCATTCACAGAGCTGTCAGCCACACTTTAGGACACCAGCACCCTCTATCTACAGTTCTAGCCACGTATCCCTCCACCTTCAACCCGTCTTCCCTGCAGGATGTCCTGGGGCAATGGTTGTGCAGAACTGGTGGGAGCGGCCAATCAATCCGGTTTAATTCGAGGCTCAGGCCACAAGAACAAAACAGGACTGGGGAAAAAAAAATCAATGAAATGATTCTCAATGATATTCTACAATACTCATGTTTTGGTACCTTGTACAGTGGTGCACGCGCGCGCGCGCGCACACACACACACACACACACAGAGAGAGAGACAGAGACAGAGAGACAGACAGACAGACACTAAGTTGTAGGTCTCCTTTGAGTCCCTCCCCTTAGAGCTCAGGGAACCCAGTGGGAGAGAGGAAGGATTGTAGGAGTCAGAGGAGATAAAAGACTAGGAGAACAGTCCACTGAATCAACATATGGGCTCACAGAGACTGAAGCAGCAACCAGGTCTGCACAGGTCTGTACCAGGTCCTCTGCATGCATGCTGTGACTGTTAGCTTAGTACCTCTGTGGCACTCTTAACTGCAGGAGTGTCTCTGTTCTTTTCTTCCTACAGGGTTGGCCCATCCAGCGAGGGCTTTACCTTGTTTTGCTGTGTTTGGTTGCTGTACCTTGGAGGCTGTTCTGTTTTGAAGGGAAATGGAAGGGAGGGATCTTGGGGAGAGGGGAGGTTGGTGGGGACCTGGGAAGAGTGGAGAGAGGGGAAACTGTGCTCAGGACATATTATATGAGAGAAGAATCTATTTTAAATAGTAATCTAAAAAGTTTGAGATGCTGGGATGGTTTAGCTTGGACACTGGATGATTTACAGGAGGGATTTGTTCTTATTTTATATTTGAAATTCACTAACTTTGAGAGGAATTTTTCCCCACTTCTGAGCTTACAAAAGTTCTATGGCCTCAACTAACCAGAAACTTTAACATACTGCTCAGACATTTTCATCTTACATCTGGTCAAACTTTGTGTTTCTTACATTTTATAAACAAAGTATATTAAAGAACAGTGTAAGAAATACGGGACATGGGACTGGAGAGGCAGCTCGGTGGTTCAGAGTACCTGTTGATCTTGCAGAGGACTCAGGTTCCACAACCATCAGTAACGTTAGTCTCAGAGCAGCCAGAGCCGTCTACTGGCCTCCTCATGCAGCAGGCACACACACTGCACATACATACACATGCATACATGTGAACATAACCATTAACATATATACAATAAAAATAGATAATTCTTAATAACTATAAATGATGCAGATAAAAACTTGAAAGACATTTAATACATACATTAGATAAAGGACAATTCTATTTCTTCTTTTAAAAACAGTCTAGACAGTAACCTATTCCTAAGTAGGAAATGAGCATTCCAACAGAGTTAACAAGTCTAAAAATCAAATAAAAGAAGGCAGTTTGTCCCACTAGATTGTTCTTTTCCTGCATGACTTTATAACAAGATTTTTTTATTCAAATATACATGCTTGCATATCTAAAGATTTCCTAGTCTTACTTTAAAACACAGTATTAACATTCAGACGGTGTTTTGGAGGAAAATAGATACACGTTGTTTTGAAAGTTAACAGGAGGGGCAGCTATAACTGCCTAGTTAATGTTTTACTGTACAATAGGAAACACGTGCTGCAGTGCACAGCTCAGTCTCCAGGGGGGAAGCCAAATGATGTTTCTTACTTGCAACGGAGGGAGAGAGGAGCACATGAGAACTCTGGGGCCATGTAGAGAGAAGGAAGCAGACTGTGGTTGCTAAGGCAAACACCTTCTTACACTTCAAACACTGAAAGGACAGCCACATAAAACTGACATCAGTTTCTCCAGCTGCTGTTAAGTTCTGACCTTACCTTATTAAAATAGATTTTACTGTAATAATAAACTTAATATTTGAAATTACTTAGTTCCTCAATTTTGGCCTAGTTCTTTCAACTTACTAGCTTATATAATGAAAACCCCATTAGCAACAAAGGAAAAAAAATACCATTCATTCCCTCTGTGCATTAAAATAAAAACTATGAAACTTTTTAAAAAGCTTTTTCTATCTTTTTCATTCATTCCTTTACACTTTTACAAGGATACTAAATTAAGTAGAATATAGTTTTGTAAAATATGCCAGTCTGTCATAATTATTCTTTAAATTCCATATTTCTTCTAAGCAAGCAAATAAGTCTTCATGAAAAGATGACTATACGAAGGAATTTTAAAATAACAAAACTCAGTGTGCTTGACTTGTACCTCTTAGCACGCTGTGACAAAGACACTAAGGTGTGAAAAAGTAACAGCTCACAGATGCAGTGTAATGACTGTGAACAGCAGAGGGCTCCTGGGCAGTACCTAGTTTGTTCTTCTACAAGTCATTTAAAATGTAAGACTTCCTCCTGATTAATGGTCTTGGAAGTCTGTCCTCTAATTTGTTGCTAAGAATACAATAAACACATACAAAAATCAGGATGGGATATAGAAGCTAGTAACATGATTTTTCCCCCCTAGCTTATCATAGTGCATTAAAATAAAAAAGGATGCACAAAACCCAGAGAAGGTTTTGAGCACAAAACCCAGGAAGGTTCAAGAGGGCAGTGAGGAGTTCAGGAAGAACAGCTGCTCAAAGGTTTGCAGGACCCAACTATGAGAACAGTTAAGTGCACAAAGGCACTGCAGAGAGCGCAAGCCAGCTGTTTCCCATCTACAATGAGCGCACAAGAGAAGAGCAGACAAAGTGAAGCTTTTTGTTTCAGTTAAACAAAAAGATGAGAGTAATAAACATGCTAATTATGTCTGTGGAAATCTTTCTTTGGAGACCTTTAGAAGATAAGATACAAGGAAGAAGAGTATTTCCATGTTTAGCTTGTGTTTTGTGGTAGTAAAACACACAGCACAATCAAGATGCACTATAACAGTCTGGAGCTGGCCTACACGACACCTAACACCCCCCCCCCACCAGGCCCAGGGCACACACACAAGTGCCCACAGGGAGCTCTAAACTACTGTAACCACACCATACACAGGTGGATACCTACCTATAGAGAAAAGTTTAAGGTTGCCAATGGCCCAGAAATACTGTGGGTATTTGGAACAAGCTATACGGGAGGGATAGTTATGTTGTATTTACTGCCATGTCCCGGCAAAATTAATCTTTCTAGTCAAAGTGGCATATAATTACTATATTTTTCTTTGAAGAAACATCCTCTTTTTTCTCTTCTTCGTCTCCTTCTTCTCCTTCTCCTTCTCTTCCTTCTCCTCCTCCTCCTCTTCCTCCTCAATCTCGAGCTCCCCCCCATCTCTCCCTACTACCTATCATTCCTCCTTCCCTTTCTCCTTCCCTCTCTCTGTCCCTCGACACCACCCTATTAGATTTGTGTATGCCTGAATTGTACTTGAGGGACCAAAGGTAGACAGACGCCAGGTATCTTCCTTAATCACTTTCCATACTGTTTTTGAGTCAGGGTTTCTTATGAGCCTGGAGCTCAATGACTGGACAGAATGGCTGGCCAGCATGAAGATGCTCCGGTCTCTGCCTCCCCATGCCCATGCTGGGTGCTAAATTACGCTCAAGGCCTCATGCTTGCACAGCATGCTCTTCCCTGAGTCATCTCTCCACTCATAGTGGATATTTCCTTAATGCTTTATTGCTTTGACTTAAGACTTTGCAATTATAGAAAAGATGTATTCATGAGTGTTTAATACAATTAGGTCCTTATATGTTTGTATCTGATCCTTTTCTACAATGGATCTTATGTGAGAGAAGAACACAAAGGTTATGTGTTAGAAGTGGAAAGAAGAGTAAACAAAGAACAGGACAGAAACGGTGCTTGGACAGTCCATCCTTCACAGCTGCACAGTGCTGTCTAGGGACAAGAGTGAACTGTGGAGCAGAGCCATGGCCAGACTCTGCTTCTTGGTCTTTCCTGTACACTCTTTCTGAGTCAATGTTGTCACTTCTCAAAATGAATTCCTCCAAATGCCAAGCAGAACTTCAGGTGCTTTATTTTATGTATTCAATAAAATTGTATATATGTATGTATATGTGTGGGTGGGAGTCCAAAATAAGTTTCTGATATATAAGTGCCCATATACCAGATGTATAATATATAAAAATAAGTCTTTAAATAAATATCACTTAATTTAACTCAGAATACAGTAATCGAATAAGCCATGAAAGGTTAATAGAAGTACTATAACATCTAATCTTGATAAATGTTTTCTATGTATTCCTAACGTACTATGTACCACCTCTGCTCAGTGAGCTCTGTGAGCCACTGTGCTTGTTAAATTCTCCAGCTATATGCTAACTCTAACAGTCCAGATGTGGTGATTGAGACTACAGTGAAGTTATTATTTCCTTGTTCTAAACGGGATTATTAGGCCTGGCTGCATCTCAGAACGGCTTGTAGCATTAGTTCTTCCTTCCTTTCTCTTAAATTTTATTTATTTATTTTTATACTCCGGATTTTATTCCCCTCCCAGTCTATCCCCCTGACAGATCCACATCCCATAACACCCACCCCCGGTGTCTCCAAAGGATGTCCCCTCTTCACCCTCCCCACCAGACCTCTAAACTTCACTTGAGGGTTAGATGCATCTTCTCTGACTGAACCCAGACCAGGCAGTCCTCTGCGATATATGTGTGGGAGGGAGGCCTCATCTCAGCTGGTGGATGCTGCCTGGTTGTTGGTTGAGTGTCTGAGAGATCTTGGGGGTCCAGGAGACTGCTGGTCCTCCTACAGGGTTGCCCTCCTCCTCAGCTTCCTCCAGCTTTTCCCTAATTCAACCAGAGAGGTCAGCAGCTTCCGTTCATTGATTGGGTGCACATATCTGCACCTGACTCTTTCAGCTGCTTGTTGGGTCTTTTGGAGGGCAGTCATGATAGGTCCCTGTTTGTGAATGCCTATAGCCTCAGTAATGGTGTCAGGTCTTAGAGCCTCCCCTTGAGCTGGATCCCACTTGGGGCCTGTCACTGAACCTTCTTTTCCTCAGGCTCTTCTCCATTTCTATCCCTGCATTTCTTTCAGACAGGAAGAATTATGGGTCAGAGTTTTGACTGTGGGATAGCAACCCCATCCTCACTTGATGCCCTGTCTTTCTGCTGGAGGTGGGTTCAATAAGTTCCCTCTCCCCACTGTAGGGCATTTCATCTAGGGTCCCCCCCCTTTGAGACCTGAGGGTCTCTCACTTCCCAGGTTTCTGGTACATTCTAGAGGGTTCTCTCAACCTCCTTCCTCCCGAGGTTGCTTTTTTCCATTCTTTCTGCTGGCCCTCAGGGCTTCAGTCCTGTTTCCCCCACCCCAATACCAGATCATCTTTCCCTTTCCCCCACCTCCATCTCTTTTCCCTCCTCTGCCATTGCTCCCTCCCCTCTTGTGGTTGAGTTCTTCTCCCTCCCAAGAGGGACTGAGGCGTCCTCACTTGGGCTCTTCAGTTGTTGACCTTTCTGAGTTCTGTGGACTGTATATTGGGTATTCTGTACTTTTTTTTTTCTTTTGGCTAATATCCACTTATTAGTGAGTACATACCGTGCATGTCCTTTTGGGTCTGAGTTACCTCACTCAGATGACGTTTTCTAGTTCCATCCATTTGCCGGCAAAACTCAGGATGTCTTCATTCTTAATAGCTGAGTAGTATTCCATTGTGTAAATGAACCACACTTTCTGTATTCATTCTTCTGTCATGGGACATCTGGGCTGTTTTCAGCTTCTGAATATCACAAATAAGGCTGCTATGAACGTAGTGGAGCATGTGACTCTGTGGCATGGTGGGGCATCTTCAATGTTTATTCCCAAGATGGTATTGCTGGGTCTTTAGGTAGATCTATTTCCAATTTTCTGAGGAACCTCCACATTGATTTCCAGAATGGTTGTACCAGTTTGCAATCCCACCAGCAATGGAGGAGTGTTCCTCTTTCTCCACATCCTCACCAACATGTGCTGTCACCTGAGGTTTTGATTTTAGTCATTCTGATTGGTATAAGGTGAAATCTCAGGGTTGTTTTGGTTTGCATTTCTCTGATCACTAAGGACTTTGAACATTTCTTTAGGTGCTTCTTAGCCAATCGAGATTCCTTCCCAGTTGAGAATTTTCGGTTTAGTTCTATTACCCCTTCCCCCCCCCCCCTTTTTTTTAAATTGGGTTGTTTTTTTGTTTTTGTTTTTGTTTTTGTTTTTGTTTTTGTGGTTAGCTTCTTGACTTCTTTATATATTTTGATATTAGCTCTCTATCGGATGTGGAGCCAGTGAAGATTTTTTTTCCCCAATCTGTAGTTTGCTGATTTGTCTTATTGACTATGTCCTTTGCCTTACAGAAGCTTTCCAGTTTCATGAGGTGCCATTTATCAATTCTTGATCTTAGAGCATGAGCCACTGGAGTTTAGGAAATCTCCCTCTGTGCCTATGAGTTCAGGGCTCTTTCCCACTGTCTCTTCTATTAGATTCAGTATATCTGGTTTTATGTTGAGGTCTTTGATCCACTTGGACTTGAGCTTTGTGCAAGGTGACAAATATGGTTCTATTTTCATTTTTCTACATACAGAAATCCAGTTAGACCAGCACCATTTATTGAAAATGTTTTCCTTTTTCCATTGTATATTTTTGGATTCTTTGTCAAAGATCAAATGTGCTAAGTGTGTGGTTTTATTTCTGGGCCTTCAATTCTATTCCACCGATCGACCTGTCTGTCTCTGTACCAATACCGTGCAGTGTTCCGCACTACTGCTCTGCAGTAGAGCTTGAGGTCAGGGATGGTGATTCCTACAGAGGTCTTTTATTGTTAAGAATTGTTTTTGCTATTCTCGGTTTCTTTCTTTTTGTTTTAAACAGAAACAGTCATGCCTTGCTCTAACTTATAGAACCAGTATCTCTGTAGGACAATTGCTATGGTATACACTGTGAGGCTAGTGATTGGAACACAGAGTCCAGTTTATCTTAGAAATCAATCTCACTGCCTCAATACATGGACATTTTTAAGATCCTGATTCTATTTTGAAATGTTCTTTATTTTCTCCCATTGCATGGCATTCACAATTTTAATACACACTCCTCTTAAAGTTTTATCCAATTAAAACTAAAAGCTTTATTTACTAAAAGTGCTGAGTGGGCCAAGGCTGAGGCCCAGGCTTTCTACAATGAGGAACCTCTAGATGAAAGGACTATATTACTCAGCACTGTGGTTGAGTATCATTAAAAAGCCATCAATACCAGTCTCTGTTGTACCTTTCTTTTACATATCCTGTAAGATGAACACTATTTTCTAGAATTCCTTGCAACTAGAATTCTGGGTAAATTCACAAAATTTACTGCACTATTTCACAAAAAGGCAAACAAACAATAATCAGAAGTCATATCCTTTAGTTTTTCTTTCTAGCAAGCATGTCCCAAAAGAGTTCAAGAGCTCTACCGAAGCGCCCTGGCATCTAGTCACCAGCTCACAGTGTTCAGGATAAACACAACTGTACCGTAGTCAGGACCACACTGCACCAGCAGCAGGTCACCAGACTCCCTGAGCCGAGTCTTCCTACACAGCCTTCTCCAGCCTGTCTACTGGCTAAGGTAACATCCACATTTTTTGCTTACTTCCCAGTTCCCTTTGCGTTTAAAATGTCTAGACTTGGGGCTGCACAGAAGGCCCAGGAGTCAGGGTCACTTGCTGCTTCTGCAGGAGACACGGATGCAGCTCCCAGCACCCATAAGGAGGCTGAGACAGCTGTGACTTTAGTCCTAGGGGACCTGACACCTTCTTCTGACATCTACAGGCACCTACATGTACACAGTACACAGACATAACCCTCGGGCCCACATGTGCACATAGAGTGAAATGATAAATAAATCTTAACATATCTAGACATAACTTCTATTTCTTCTAATAAAATCTAATTGACTTAAACACACTGGGATGTAGTTATCACCTCAAGTTAACTCAATAAAGACCCAGTCAGGAGACATGACATCAGCTGTGTAGTCTTAACATTTCCTTAGCATAGCAGAGGTCAGGTAGCCCCTGTCTCTCTGCCACTTGGAAACTGGTATGCAGTAGAATATAACCTACCATACAGGACCACACTAGCAGAGAAAGGAAGAGGACCATCAATAGCTACAGAGATAGTCATTGTGCTTTCTCCTCACTGAAACACCATGTCCTGTACGGATAACTGCGGGTCAGAATTGGGTCAGCCCACAAAAGGAATTCCAATTTCATCCTGTAAGCAACATTGGTCAGAGCTAATGTCCTAATAGTCAGTCAGCCCTGCAGCAACCGAGGCTCTACGCTGCACGCATGAGAGTCAGCAGTCAGTGCAGGAACTGAGCCTTCTCTCTGTGAGCCTTCCTAGGATTTCACCTCCAGTCTGCACTTCTCTCTGTGGTTTAACTGATAATTTAGACAATGTGCAATAATATTATGTTGTGTTTATTGGAACAAAATTTTAAGTTTTCTTTTTAATGGAAAAAGTAAATGTTAGAAACACTACCCTCTCCCTAAATATTTCACAAATTAAATTATGGGTTTGTAGCTTGCAAAAGAAAAAAGTGCCATGACCCTAAGTTAAAGATGTATTGTTAAGTGGTATATACATGTTAAAGTTTTTTTTTAAAGCTCTGACATTTGCTGTCAAATAATCACCAAACCAAAAATTCCCATAATCATTCCTAAAAAGAAACAGAATTTATCATGGTTTCAGTGAGTACACTTTCAAAAGAGAAAAGCACCACTCAGAGAGGAAATGTTACATACTTTTCATGGTTCCGTCTTCCTCCTCTTCATCCTCACTGTTTATCACCATGGTCCCCAGGTCCGACTCTAGCATGGTGCTGTTGTGTTCAATCATGGTCTGGGCCCCTTCACTCATCGTGCTGGTGGCCCGCATTGTGCCCACACCTTCTGAACTAGTCTTCACCATAGTGTGCGAATCCAGCTCATCTTCATCCTGCAGGTAAGTATCACTATTAGTACTTTGCACGGTGGTTAAGTATCATTAAAAAGCCACAGACACCAGACCCTGGTGTGACTTTCTTTATAATGTTAATCAGTGATAAGAGGCAGGGATTCAAACAGATACGAGCACACCAGTGTCCACAGCAGCACTGTTCACAACAGTCGAAGCAAGACAGCAAATACCATTCCCCATTAAAAGGGGAGTAGAATTTCAAGACACACTGTGCTGCCATACGGACAGTCTTATGTGAGTCTACGTGTCTGTGTGCAGGCAGGCAAGCTAGCTGTCTACTTGATGAATCACTGAATTGTTTCTACAGTAACTGCATATTTCATATTCCTAACAGCAGTACCTCGGACTCCGATTTCTGTTTCCTCACTAATCTTTATTTTTTGGATGATGATCTAAAAGGGTATGAAGCAGTGGCATTCTTGTTTGATTTATAGTCTTTAAATAGTAGCAAAAATTCACATATTCAATAGCTCATTTGTATATCTTCTTTGGAAAAGTGTTTACTGAAAACCTTTGTCCTTTTCTTTCTCCTATGGCTTTTTTGAGACACAGTCTTGCTGTGTAGCCTGGCCTAGACTTGCACTGGTAATTCCTGGCCCTTAAGAGCTGGGATTATAGGCTTGGGACACTTTGGCTGGCTTCCTTTGCCCAGTTTGAATCAGCTTGCTTCTTGCTGCAGAGCTGTCTGCATTCTAGAATTATACAATCTGAATATTAACCCTTTATTATAAATATATTTGCAAATATTTTTCTCTTTTCCTGTGAGCTGACTTTTCACTCTCTGGATGGTATCTTTTGACACGACAGGTTTTCACTTAAAAGAAGTCCAACTTACCCTTTTCTTAATTTCGCTTATTTTTGTGCATTTGAGTGTTTGTCATGTGTAGCCATGTGCACCACAGGTGTGCCTGGTACCTGGAGATGACAAGAGGGTGCCTGATTTCCTAGAGTTACAGGTGGTTATGAGCCACCACACAGATGCTAGGAATTGAACCTGGATCCTCTGTGACAGCAAGCAGTGCTCTTAACCACTAAACCATCTCTCCAGTCCTTATCCTTTTTCTTTTCCTGATGTTGCTGTCATAGTCTAGCCAGTGATTCTAAGTGTTCCAGGGGAAGGAAGCCAGATACTATAAATGTGAAGGCACACACTTAGATACACATGAGGGCCAATACCCATGACCCTACAAATTAAAACAAATCTAAAAATTAAAATGTAGTTCTTACAGAGGTTAAAAAGGTAGAGAAGAGCCCGAGAGAAAGGAGGTCCAGCGGCAGGTCCAAATTGGGATCCAGTTCAAGGGGAGGCCCCAAGGCCTCACACCATTACTGAGGCTATGGTGTGCTTTAGCCAGGAGCCTCTGTAGCATGGCTGCCCTCTGAGAGGCCCAACAAGCAGCTGCAAGAGTCAGATGCAGATACTTACACCCAACCCATGGACAGAAGCCGGGGACTCCTGTGACTGAATTAAGGAAAGGTTAGAAAAAGCTGAGGAGGGAGACTCCATAGGAAGACCAGCAGTCTCAACCGATCTGGACCCCAGAGATCTCTCAGACACTGAGCCACCAACCAGGCAGCATACACCAGCTGATATGAGGCCCCCAACACACATACAGCAGAGGACTGCCTGGCCTGGACTCGGTCAGAGAAGATGCACCTAACCCTCAAGAGAGGGGGAGGGGGAGATTTGCTGGGGTGGGTGAGGGGTGGGGACATCCTCTTGGAGATGGGGAAGGAGAATGGGATGAAGAGCTGTTGGAGGGTGGACCAGGAAGGGGATAATGACTGGACTGTTAAAAAAATTAAAGAATAATAATAATTAAAGAAGCAGATGTGGAGAATGGAAACCCAACACTGCATTCTCAGTAACTCATGAGACCTGAAGTATGAGCAGGCTAGTGTCTGCTTAATTCCTTTTCTCTTCCTCAGCTCCTAGTAAGTCTAGGCATTATGTCTCCCTCCCAGCCCAGCCTCTTTTTAGATGATGTCTTTTTCTCATTCTTCCAACTCTCTGATGTGTTCTTATTCACGACTTAAATGTTCAAGGACATCTAACACTAAGGATCTCCAAATCAGATATGTTTTCATCCATCTTTCCGGTCTTTGGTGTTTGCTGGGGCCCCCAACAGTTGCTCAGCAGCACCCCAACAACAGCAGTGCTCCAGGGTGTCCTGTGCCCACTCATTCACTCCCATGTCCAACCATCAACAAGTTCTCAAGTTTCTCCCAGCTCCGTGTCTTCTTTTCCCATCCCCGTGGCTACTGAGCATGCTGCCCATCTGAGGTCTTGGTTAGTGCATGTGGTAGACCTGACTAAAGACTACGACTTTCTAAAACTCCTATCTCAAATGGCCACCAGGCATAAGGTAGCTTCTCCACTGATGTTATGAGGATAATATGAAGAAGTTGTGAAAACTGCACACCACACAGAGCAGGGTGATTTCACACTGTATTTGCCATTCTTGAATAGTATTTGTATCACAATAATCTACTGAAGAAGCTTCCATGAGTCCTCGTTCTTGTCTGTATTTCAATGTCCTCTCTGCTCATAACCTTGCTATTTCTAGTCATATGTCCTCCATTAAAGACAAGCTGATCTTACCTGAACCTTCACCATGATCCCCAATGCTAATCTGCTCATTACAACTCCCTTTCTGGTCATGTCTTCTCAACACAGAATGTCCTCCCTCTGTGATGGTGACTATAGATGATCAACTTTGACAGGATGGAGACTCACCTAGGAGACACCCCTGTGATTAGAGCAATCTACAGCCCTGCCTCTGTCTTACTCTGATGAGCTTAACCAAGGCAGGCCTACTCATCCTTGGACTTGGGTATGGAGGAGAGAGCAAGTGACCAGAAGCATTTGTAGCTTTTGGTTTGCCGACTGTGGATACAACAGCAGTCACCCCAAGTTCCGGCTGCCTTGACTTCCCTGCCTGGTAGACTGTACACTTGAATTCAAAGCCAAATAGCCCCTTGATTCCTTAAATTGCTTTTTTCAGAAATGAGAAGAGAAACTAATATACATCCTCTATACAGTTATTTAAACTTTAAGGGTCTTTTACTTCCATGGCTAATCAGCTTTCTTAGTTACTTTAGTTTCCAAACCAGTAGAATTCACACCATTCGGCACACTTCACTGAGTGATTCGCTACTTGAGTCCCTGCCTACTCTATGCACACTGTAAATACAAGTGCACAACAGCAGACAGAAAGCAATGTGCTGTGAGTCCACTTGTTTCTCCCTGCATAAAAACACAGAAGAATTGAATTTCCCCTTTCATGCAATTATAACATCAGGGGATTTTACAACAGGAAAGAAAATATTTTAATCCTTTATTTTATATCTGAAAAAACAAACAAACAAACTAGGTCCGTAGAAAGAAAGATTACTCTAAGGTTACATACCTGTTTGAACATAGAACTAAAATTAAGGAAAGCATCCTTTAATTTCATAGCATTTATCCGACCACATACCTGTACCTTATTTGCAGTGCTGTATATGTGTGCCTTACTGCTGCATGTGTGCACTGTATGTGTGCACTGTGTTTACAGTGCTGCATGTGTGTATCGTATTTACAGTTCCATTTGACTCCTTGAATGCTCAATTCAGACATGCAGTAATGCTCACAATGTTAAGAGTTTATTTATCCAATTACTTTTTATAGTTACATTTATTTGTTTTGTATGTCTGTGTGAATGCATGTGCATCTGTGTGTTTTTGTGTGTGTGCAAACTCACCTGTATATGTGAAAACTGGAAGATAGCTTGTAGGAGTTGAATCTCTCCTCTCACTA
The DNA here is from genome assembly GCF_021556685.1 of Rattus norvegicus. NCBI lineage: Eukaryota > Metazoa > Chordata > Mammalia > Rodentia > Muridae > Rattus > Rattus norvegicus. Next base: position 75,826,589 of record NC_141540.1, read on the forward strand.
TATGGTCATGAGGGTCAAACAGAGGTCATCGACTTAGAAGCAAGTGCCTCCCTCACCGAGCTATCTCATCAAACTTAATTTCCAATTTTTACTCCCAGAGTCCAAAAAATTATTGCATTTACACTGGGCTGAATGACATCTTTGCTTAAACTAAAGCAGCCTTGTGTGTTCCCTGTTTGCATTTTTGCCTTTTCAGTCCTTCAAATGTCAGGAAGACTGTGCCATTGAAAAGATATATCACATCACCATACTCTATTGCTACAAACTCTGCACTTGGCTTTTCATAGAAGTCTTTATCACGGTGAAATGAGAGCCATTTCTGTAACATGTGTCAGTTCCATGTCCTGTCACATTTCTTCTTGCTCACCAAACTCTGGCCACGCTGGCCTCCTTAGCTGTTTCTTGAGAATTCTATGAATGCTCCTGTGTGAGTCTTTAAACTAGCTGATCTTCCAGACTGGAATGCTCTATACGATAGTGTGATCCTTTATTTCCCTGGTGACTCTACTTAGATGAAGAGGCTTTCTATGACCACCAACTTAATCAAAGCTTCCACCATTAGTCACTGTTTCCTCCTCTACTCTGTACAGGTTGTACCTGGCCTTCTCTGTGACTAGAATGGAAATCTGATGGAGCCAAGAGATCCTTTTTAACTTCCAACTCTCTGCTACTATGATTCTCTAGGACTTGATAGGTACATGATTATTCCACACAAGACTATTTATATTCATTCCTAATTCACTCAGCATTTATAATTATATGTTATATATTTATAAATTAACAAGCAGTTCCCCAGCACTGGAGATGCAGAGATGAATAGGACATAGTTTTGCTCCATTTGGTTTTCTAAGAATCTGAGGTTTGGGAGAAACCTTCTGACGTGTGAGCAATGAGCTAGGAAACAGTCTCTAAGTGCTTTAAGCAAAGAGCTGACACTGCATGGAGAAGCCAAGGGCAGAGCCTCCAAGTCTGCTTTAGTAAGTGAAGGGCGAAGCCGTCCTGGGGTTAAACCGTTCCTCTCTTAAACATTAAACTTTTGACAACATTTACTACACACATTGACAGGACACAGGTGAGTATGTTCACACATGTAGAACACATGTATTTGGAGGATGACTGTCCCCACTGCTTAGTGTTTGGAACTTTGAGACTCTCTTCAAATGCTAAGTCTTGAAGGATGAGAAGGTTATGTACAAACGCACAAACAGAGCTGGGGTGGAGAGGTCTACAGTCCACCTGTTTCATGAGAACTGCTCTCGGACAAGTCCTTGCTAAGCACACACGATGAGCCTGGGTTAGGAGGAACTCTACCAGGACACCTTGCTGCTGTGCTGATTACACATTACCACACATAACATGCTTTACTGCCTGCATATCTGACTTACCTGTCTGCCATCTGGTTCTAAAATCTGAGGGACGTGCTACTTCTAACCTTAATATCTGCCATAGAGTATCATTCTTAAAACAAATTTTACTGAATAAATATTAAATCCCTCACTTTGAAATATGGAAGGACTGGAGGGAGGGAAAACTGGTTGAGATGTATTACATGAGAGAAAAAGAAAAATACTTAGAATAAACACATAAATGACTAAATATGAAATAAAGCAACAGGCCTATGCTTGAGCTCTCGGTTATCCTGTGCCACTCTCTGAAATTGTAATTTAACAACTATTTACCATGCATAAAGAGGATTCAGCTGTGGCTGTGCTTTCTCAATGAATGAAGAGAAAAGGGGAAAGTGACAAAGTATACAGTTAAGAGACAACATCACCGATGTCATGTGATGTTAGAAACATGTTATGTAACATGTATTTATTTGTTTTTAACCTACTATTCTAAGCAGAAAAGTTATTGAAGCAATTAAGGGGGGAAATAATGCTGCTAACTAACTTATTATGGATCTTCTATTTAGTAATAATAAAAATCTACTATTATCAATGAGCCAGAGGCACACACGGAAGACTTCTTATAGACTACACCCATTTTTTTCCCTGATGAAATGATGGCACATCTATATCTCTAATACAAATGGTGATTCTGAAGGTCAATTAAATTTATGATTGACGCAGAGCCACACAGTGAGTGAGCAGAGAGTAGGAATCACAGCTGCTTTCATCCTGCACCAAGTCTTGGACCTAACTTCCAATACTAACTTAGCCTTCCAGTTACCCGTGGTGTTTGCAAGTCCAGGTTAAATCGCATTATAGGCTTGCTGGACATGTTTCATGGCTGCATTAGGATACAAGGAAAGTAACAGTTAATTAGCCTTTTGTTTAATTTTCAGAAACTGGGATTTCTGCTGTTTGGTATATCTCAGTGAGAACAGGAGGAGACTGTAACATTTTGTTGTGCTTGCAACCAGTTTATTCCCCAAACATTAAATACACTTTGGTACACTGAGCCATGCTATACATTGCTGCCATCCTAAGCAGCAATGCTATCCATGGTCAGGAAGCTGGACAAGAACTAGAACTTGTGGTTGGCACAGGAGTCCTACCCTCTCTATAGTCTTCGTTGGTGTTGAATCTATAAAGGGACAGGAGACAGTTGGTACCTTCAATCCACAAATTAGGTATAAAATCATAAAACCAGTGAATAAATTTAGAAAGAAAGGCTCTTGTGACATACTATACTTTATATACTTTGCTAAAATGCTAATTTATAAATATATAGCAGATTTTTTTCGAAGTAGCACAAATACTCAAGTCACAAATATGAGTGGGCTATGAATAGTAATTAGCAAAGTATAAAGGAAAGGTAAATATTTGATATGAAATTATAAAATTCAAACAGTAATAACTTTGGTAGTGATACTGAAAGCTTTCAGGATTACTTCTGTTTTAACTTAAAACACTAACTCTGAACTTATCTCTTGGTATTGAGATTACTGTCCATTTGAGCTGGTGCTTTCCACTTTAGAACACAGCAGTTAGTTATAATACTCCCTCCTGTCACACTTGACTCACATCCACTCTTCCAGTCCTCAGTGGAGAAAAACATGTTATGCTTTTTAGAGAAAGGTCTGCAGAGCAGATGCTTCTCTCTGCACAGCAGCCAGTTCCAGTAAGGGATACAACAGCATTTTCAGTCAGAGCCATCATGTGCCAGGAATGCAAAACAGAGCACTGATCATAGTCCAGCTTATGAATCATAGGGTCCACATGGGATACAAATATTTGAAAACATTATTAGGAAACCCAACTCCACCACGGGACAGCCTTCCGCTCTGACAGTTTAGGAGACGATTAGATGCTTATAGGAGGTGTCTTTACATCTGCTATGCCTACCATCATTTCCTAAATACCCTGCTATAATTCACCAGTTCCCAAGGTATTTATGCAAAGATCTTAGGCAGTATTTGCAACACTAATGAGAAAGGATTACTCCTGTAGTTGATAACCTACTTAGAAAAGTCTAACCTTTAATAATCCTCGTATGTGCCAGGAAACTCCTTTACAAAGAAGGCTCCTTAGACCTGACATCTACTTGCTCTGCCTTCTGTCTGACAATGCCCACTTGGTCTGCAGAACCTCATCTGACCTCAGAAACTCACTCCACGCAGCATCAGAGACAATGACGGAAATAACTGTAAAGCTCTTCTAGAGGAACTCAAGTCATCACCCGAGAAGAAATCTTAGCTTACAATCCCAAACATAATACACAAACGAATGTACTAACAACAGTAAGAAATAAGGGCACCTTTGCTGCTCAGAATGAAGCTAGTCACATAGAAAGCTGGCTCTGGCTCGTAGAGTAAAAATCAAGGGCATTAATAATCTTCTGCACTGAGGAGGGTGTGAAAGCAGAAATATTCTGTCTAGAATGGAAACTAAAAGGTCAATATGATATCACATTGATAAAGAGATAGCCCCACAGCAGGGTCTGTATCAACCTTTTGACATTAGAGTGCTAGGAACCTTGGAAACTAAAGGCTAAGTTGGAGAACAAGACTGAAAAAGAGGCTGGAATAAGGTCAGAATTGAGATTCACCATCAAGGTAATCAGAGCCCATGCTAAAGGGGGTTAAGTATTAGCAGAAATTTTATAAGCCAAATTTGAAAGAAACCATGAGGGGGAAACCAGTATTCTGAAAATCTTTTGTACAAATATAATGGATCAAAAATAACTTCAATATGCTGGACTAAAGAGACCAAACTGACTCTAAAAAAGGTGTGTATGCATGTATGTGTGTGTGTACGTGTGTGTGTATGTGTGTGTGTATGTGTGTGTGTGTACGTGTGTGTGTATGTGTGTGTATGTGTGTGTGTGTGTGTGTGTGTGTGTGTGCGCGCGCGCGCGTGCATGCGTGCGCGCTCACCCCCACTGGTTCATGTATTTGAAATGTGAACACTGGTGTGTATGTGTATGCATGTGTGTGTACCTGCAGGATCACAGTGGTCTGAATGAATTGAAGAAAAATGATATAGCTAATACTAGTTATTTATAAGCAAAAGTGATGTGATGAACCTTGTGAAAGAGTCAAAAACCAATTCTTTGTAGCAAAAGAGCTGATGATGTCACCAGGGCCTGTGGAGTGTAAAGCCCTTGAGACGGAGCAGACAAAGGTGGTGGAGTATCTCCCTCCCTTGTGTCTGCACAACTGATTCTGGGGCTGGTGACTGTGGTGGTTTGAATGGGAAATGGCCCCGACTGGTTCATGTATTTGAACGCTTGGTTCCCTGCAAGAGGCACTGTTTGGTAGGATGTGTCTATCACCTGGGGTGGCTCTGTGAGTTTCCTAGCCTTACCCACTCCCAGTCCATGGCCCTGGCTTCCTGAGGGATGAAAAGGGAGAGGCGGCTCACTGTCCTGGCTGCCACGGCCCTGCCTATCTGCTCTCTATGCTCACTCCGAGAGCCTGATTCACAGAAACTCCACGGTCACTTTCTTAGTCATGGTATTTTACCATAACAACAGAAAAGTAACTAATTCACAGATTCAGTGATGTTAACATACTAACACCATATCAAAAAATATGTGAAATTAGTTCAGCTAGAAAAGGCAAAAAAAAAAAAGTGCTACTATAAATTTGCTTAAACATCCCCAGTTATTGAGGAACTCCACCCCAATTGTGCTCCCAGAGCAAGGGGAGCCTGCTGAAGTGACCCTATGGAATAAATCAGGGGACCCCACTTTTACACAGGAAGGACAGCATTGCCATTCACGTTACAAGAAGAGGCCTGTCTGCTGCTTCTGTGCACAGATGGCTAAATCTGGTCTCACTAGTTCCATGTTCACCATCCCTGTGCTAAATACTGCTGAGACAACAGAATATTCTCCTTTAAAGAGCTGCCCTTAAGCACTTTCTCTATATCTAGCTTATAAAACAATATGAATTGCAAACAACCCCCAAACAAATAAACAAATGCTATAGCTTATAAAACAGTATAAACTTAGGGACTCAGTATTATTAAGACTTGTGGTACCTGAAAATATGCACAAAGAACTAACTCTCTTCTCATTGTTATTAGTAGATGGTCCTTCTGCGTCGATGCAAGCTGACCAGTGCTGCTGCATAAATATACCTGCTGGCTTTGACACACCTGCCTTTAACAAACAGAAAGCTGACGAATCCCGGACTTTTTACACGTTAGCACACAAGTCTTACAACTACATCAAAGCTTTCAGAAACCCCAGAAGTCATAAATGACTTGTGCATCAGTAAAGCAAGCCTAATGGTGAGAAGCCGTGTGGGCAGGACTTCAGAGGTTCGTGATGCAAGACTCTACAAGTTCTTGGCATTATATGAAGTTTCCAAACGAGAGATTATCTTCCATTCCCTGTGCATGATGCTGATGTACAAGAGAGTAAATTAAATGGTGAAAGTAGCCCTAACTATGGCCTTTACATTTTTCTCTCACAGCCAAAAAGTTGTCAAAAGATTAGTAAAATATAAAAAGAACTTACAAAATCAGATGTTTTAGAATAACAGTTTGAAGATTATTCTATTGCTATAAGCAATGTAGAAAATAACCACAAGAGGGCACCACAGACAAAAGACTAAAATTTCATTACCCAGAGGCTTATTCAAAAGGTTATTATTATATTAACTTAGTACCTTTACCAGAAATAGGTTGGTAGCCATTTAGAATTTTTAACCCAGACATTTATGACTACTATTACTACTGTGATGCAATTATAATTTAACAAAAGCAACTATATTTTATATAAACACTTTATACTTCTCAAAGAAAATAGATGCTTTCAGCATTTGGCAATTTTCATAATAATTTACAAATAATAGATAAAGCTCAAAGAATAGTTTTTAATTATACAAAACCAATGAAATATTTTAATAGTAAGTATTCATATTACTGTATTCTAAATAGATTTTATTCGAATTAAGATATCTTATGTGCCTAGAGTAAATATTAAATTAAATATTTTGCCGTGATAAATTTTCCTCCTTATTTATGTTCCCTTGTGAAAAATTAATATTTCATAGAAAAAGTATGCATGCATTAAAAGTTGCTGCTATTAAATAATTTTAACAAATCAACTTCAGAAATATATATTGCAAAAGAAACAGCTTAAAATTCTAGGACAAAGATTATTAGGTAGCAAAAAATAATTCTTCCAACCCAAATATTCACATTTCACTTAACCACTGCTGAATAAAGATTTCAAATATTTGATCCCAAAGCTCCCTGTACCCAAATCCCGTGGGGGAAAGCGCTGAACTCCCAGAAGTGCAGACAATCCTGAGACCTCAGGACAGACCGACACTTCTACCCACACCCCTGGCCCAAGAGGAACCTGCATAGTGCCTCTGGATACAGGAATGTAGGAGCAGCCAGCAGCAGGAACCTGCTGGTTTCTGCCTGCGCCCAGAACTGAACTGAAACAAACCTGTACCACAGCTCCCTGCATCCAAATCATCCTGAGTGAGGTAACCCAACCACAAAAGAAGACACATGGTTTGCACTCACTGATAAGTGGATATTAGCCCCAAAGCTTAGATTACCCAAGATACAATCCACAGACCACATGAAGCTCAAGAAGGATGACCAAAGTGCGGATGTTCCAGTTCTTAAAAGGAGGAGTAAAAATATAGCAGGAGATATGGAGACAAAGGTTGGAGCAGACACTGAAAGAATGACCATTCAGAGCCTGCCCCACCTGGGGATCCAGCCACCAAACCCAGACAATATTGATGAAGCCAAGAAGTGCATGCTGACAGGAGCCTGATATAGCTGTCTCCTGAGAGGCTCAGCCAGAGTATGACAAATTCAGAGGCAAATGCTAGCAGCCAACCATTGAACTGAGAATGGGGTCCCTATTGGAGGAGTTAGAGAAAAGACTGAAAGGGCTGGAGGGGCTTACAACCCCATAAGAACAACAATGCCAACCAACCAGAGCTCCCAGGGACTAAACTACCTAAAGAATATACAAGGACAGACCCATGGCTCCAGCTCCATCTGTAGCAGAGGATGGCCTTGTTGGGCACCAATGGGAGGAGAAGCCCTTGGTCCTGCCAAGACTAGACCCCTCCCAATGTAGGGGAATGTCAGTGCCAGAAGCGGACGTGGTTGGGGAAGAAGAACAACCTCATAGAATAAGGGAGAGGGGGGTGGAATGGGCTATGGATGGGAAACCGGGAAAGGGAATAACATTTGAAATGTAAATAAAAAAAATCAAATTAAATAAAAAGAAATGAACAAGTATAGTGAGAAGAATATTCACAAAGAACTGAAATGCTTGCAGCATCACGTGACCAGTTGAACAAAGCCAAAGGAGAAAACAATTTTTAGAGGAAAACATGGTTAGGAGGTAGGCAAGAGTTGCAATACAGATCCTCTGGCTTTCTTGGAGCAATCCCTGTGCTCACTACCAACTGTAGAAAACATACATGTTTAAGAGCTTTCTTGACATATTTTCTATGTACATATATGTGTACAATCATTTGCCTATTGTATAAATGACTTGGATGAGTCATCAATACTTGAAATTAAATACACACTAAGGCAGTGAATTACCCAGGAAGGCACATAGAATACTTCAGCTACAGCGTTAAAATATAGGACAAAGGTTCTGGCTGTTGTATAACACATGCTGGATGTGATACATAAAATAGTCAAAAGATAGCTACAGGTTTCGCTCAAGATGCGAGGCCCAGAGAGTGCCAGCAGTGTGACAAGTCAGGAGGAAATAGAAAGGGAGTTCTGTGAAGTACTTTGTGCATAAAGCAATGGAGACAATCCTGTTCCTCATGTACCCAGCAAACCTCCGGCTGCTACAGCATCAGGGCCACTATCAGCTCACCTGGGCTGCTCATGAGCTGTAGGCTACCTACAGAAAGAATCTTTCTTCTATACCAGTACTTACAAGTGGAGGAAAGATATAACTCTAAAACAACATGAATCATACAGAGTCAGAGGAAAGTGAAGCCTGGTTGATGCAATAGGAAAAAACTAGTTACATAAACTGGACAGGAAGAATTAAAACTATTCACAGAGGACATAAGTGCCTGATTAAATATCTCAGAAGTCTCTATAATGACCTGAAGTCAATGCATGGAAAGGACAGAAAGCACAGGCCACCACAGAAAACTCAATGGCTTCCTGTTGCGGCACTAATCAATAACTGAAACTGGAAATTAAATTTTTCAATAACATGAGAAAAATAGAAATACCAGACTTGGGTATAATAGAAATAAAAAAAGTACATAAGATTTGTACACACTGGTACAAGAAAGATCCAAGCAAAATGAGTCATTCCGTGTTGATGAATAGAAAACTAAATGGAAACAATAAAGAAAGCACAAAGGGAGATAACCCTGGAGATAGAAAACCCAGGGAAGAGATCAGGTGTCATAGATGCAAGGATACAGGAAAGAGATCGGGAGTTATAGACACAGCATCTCCAATAGAATACAAGAGATAAAAGAGAGAATCTCAGGGGCAGGAGATACCATAGAAATCATCAACACAAAGGTCAAAGATAATGTAAAATGCAAAAAGATTCTAACCCAAAACATCCAGGAAATCCAGGACACAATGAGAAGATCAAACCTAAGGATAATAGGTATAGAAGAGAGTGAAGACTCCCAACTCAAAGGACCAGTAAATATCTTCAACAAAATTATAGAAGAAAACTTCCCTAACCTAAAGAAAGAGATGCCCATAAACATACAAGAAGCCTACAGAACTCTAAATAGATTGGATCAGAAACGAAACTCCTCCCGTCACATAATAGTCAAAACATCAAATGCACAAAACAAAGAAAGAATATTAAAAGCAGTAAGGGAAAAAGGTCCAGTAACATATAAAGGCAGACCTATCAGAATTACACCAGACTTCGCACCAGAGACTATGAAAGCTAGAAGATCCTGGGCAGATGTCATACAGACCCTAAGAGAACACAAATGCCAGCCCAGGTTACTGTATCCTGCAAAACTCTCAATTAACATAGATGGAGAAACCAAGATATTCCATGACAAAACTAAATTCACACAATATCTTTCTACACAAAAGCCCTACAAAGGATAATAGATGGAAAACTCCAACATATGGAGGGAAACTACATCTTAGAAAAAGCAAGAACTTAATCTTGCAATGATACCAAAAAGAAGAGAGCCACACAAACATAGTTCCACCTCTAACAATAAAAATAACAAGAAACAACGATCACTATTCCTTAATATCTGTTACCATCAATGGACTCAATTCCCCAATAAAAAGACATAGACTAACAGACTGGATACGTAAAGAGGACCCAGCATTTTGCTGCAAACAGAAAATATGGTACATCTACACAATGGAGTACTATTCAGTTATTAAAAAAAAACAAAGACATGAATTTTTCAGGCAAATGGATCGAAGTTGAGAATATTATCCTGGTGAAGGTAATCCAGTCCCAAAAGGACACACACGGTATGTACTCACTTATAAGTGGATATAAGCCATAAAATACAGGTACCATTCTATACTCCACAGACCCAAATAAACTAAAATAGAAGGAAGGTATGAGCCAGGATGCATGGATCTCACTTAGAAGGGGAATAAAATAGTCCTAAGAGGCAGACCGAGGGAGGGGCCTAGGAGAGGGAGGAGATGGAAAGGGGAAGGAGGGCTCAGGATCAGGTATGGAGAAGGATAGGAGAGATGTAAAGATGGCCATGAGAATGAATGGAAATCTGTAACTGACAGGGTTGAGGAGGTGGAGGGCATATTCAAGACAAGACAGTGGTAAGAGAGGTGTCCAAGAATCATTCGGGGTGACTTTGGCTGTGACTCACTACACTGGGATATGGAACCTGAAGAGGCCACCTCCTGTAGCCAGGCAGGAACCCCAGTGAAGCAACAGAGACACTAACCCACGAACCAAAAAAAACGTGCAAAGGCTAGAGCTAGGCCTCTCCACACATGTGTAGCAGATGTGCCACTTGATCTTCCTGTGTGTCCTGAACAACTGGAATGGGGCTATCCCAAAAGCTACTGCCTGCACATGGGATATGTTCTTCTAGCTGGGCTGCCTTGTCTGGCCCCAGTGGGAGAGGAAGTCACTAGCTTAATAGAGACTTGAAGTACCCGGGTAGGGAGATACTCAGGGGGCCCTACCTGCTCAGAGAAGGAAGATTGAGAAAGGATTGTGTGAGGGGGTGACAGATGGTGGGGGGGGGGTAAGAGGGAGGACTGATCAAGATGTAAAGTGATTAAGGAAAAAGTAAATTTAAAAAGCAACAAAATCTATGTTTGCAATTTGATTAACTAAAAAGAAATTGTACAATAATTCTAGCACCTCTAATAATCCCATTGCTCTCAGCTTCCACCAGAACTTGACCGTGTTCCTAAAGAAAGCATTACTAGAGGGGAGCTGAGTTGGAAGCTTCTCCACAGTGCTAGCCTTTATGCTCTCAAAAGGTCTTTGATAGCCTTAATCAGCTATAAAGCTTATGGGCTACAATGACCTACCAGGCAAAACATGCCCTATAGTGAATAGTCGTCTGACTACAGGAATCCTCAATCCCTGGGAGACAGCTCATGCCTGGTCCTGGAAGCCTGCTCAGAAGCCCCTCACTAAGCAGGTAAAGGCCCTCAGGGTTGATCTACTATTTGTGTTTTGATAAACAGTCATGCTGTCAAAGTGCCTTCTAAATATTCATGTTTATACCTATAGACTAGGTCTTTACCCAGCATTCATCAGAGAAGTCTTACTAAAACAGGTGGTCAATGCAGAAACTCAAAAGTAACCAAAGCGATGTAAGGTGCCCAGCAGCACACCCTCTGAGGCTCAGGAGACATCACAGAAGAGGAAGAGCCAAGGCTGGGAACTGTGCAGCAAATGGATGTGTACTGGACAGGCCAGCACCACTGCGCACAGAAACTCCCTGCAGCCGTGGTTATCTGCACAGGTGTGCACAAGATGGGGCCAGTTGTCATTTCATCACTGGTGAGGAGAGAGACCACGAGAGCTTCGTTTTCCAAAAGGCCCACCAGCAATTAGTGTTGAGGGAGGGTGTTTCTTTATTCGGCTGTGTAGCTATAGATAATCATCTGTATGACCCAGGCTCAGGGAAGTAATAATAACTACACTCAGCAGACCACACACAAAAGGAAAGACATGACAGTAGGAGGGTCTCATTAGGAAGGGAGCCAATGGGAGAAGGAGATAAGGAAGCTGACTGGGCAGTGACAATGACTACATCATTACATAGATGTCGATAAAAACTTGGTGAATCCTTCTCATGTGGCAAAATTCCTCACAACCCATACCTTTTTAAAAAAATTAAAGGATAAGTACACATACACAGGTGTATATAGCTTTAATTTTTTTATAGCTTTAATTTTTTTGATGATGTATTTTGAACTGGTTCTCAAAAAGGCCACATTGAAAAGTGATGGACTCCAACTATAGCAAGCTATATAAAAGAAAATTAAATTTGGAAAAATACTTTGTTATTTCTCTAACTCATAAATTCTCTGAAAACTGCATTCACTGAGAGTGGAAAAGTAAAAGCCACATTTGGTATGAATATAAGACATACACATCTCTTAAAGCACTCAACACAATACATTCAAAGTTCTAGAAACTTAAAGTAGCATTTTTACTTCAATATTTATCTTTACAAAAAGTTTCAATGAACAAATGTCAAAGTTGTACTAGGTCCTATCAGCCCACTGACCAGAGAAGGACTGAACAAGCTTCTGGTCTAAAACTGTAAAGGTATCAAGGAGGCACAGGTGCTGAGCTAACCGTTAATGTAATGCAGAAGCTGGCCACAGGGGTCTGCCCTAGGATGGAAAAGCCTTTCATCTTTTAAATAAAAGGAGGGGTCATGAGGAAAGTTACCAGTGAAAACAGATGGGACACAAAATGTCTAACCAACCTTTCCGCCATATCCTAAAGCCAATCCTTGACACCTTGCCTCAGTAAGTCTCAGCCAAATGAATCCCCCAAATAGTAACAAATCCAAAAGAAGAACTGTCAGGAGCCAAAGGAAACAGGTAAGCTTGACTCACATAAGAGCTGCAAAACCACCACCTTGACTCCACAAGCACAGATGTTAAGTTAATCACATTACCATTGGCATGGGTATTAGCCTGCAGCTGTTTTATGGGAGAGCAGACTTGGGGACAGGCTAAGACATCACTACTCCGCAACACACAAGCTATTTTGTAAGAGAACTGCCACTCATTCAAAGACAGTATCATGGCTCTACTGTCATCACTAAAATCTTGGTATATAAATTGTCTTACTTGCTTTCTACCACGTTTGTTTGTTTAACTGTTTCTCTAATGCTATGGAAGGTTTACCCTCTTTTCTTGGATAACTTAAATTTATAACCTGGCAGAATAAAGGAAAATGTTACTAACTCATGGGCACTCAAAACGTTTTTTGTTTGTTGTTGTTTTTAATTTATTCTTCTCTCATTACTTCCCTACCACAGTTTTCTCTCCCTTGACTCCTCCCAGTCCCCTCCCCCAGCACTCTTCCCCAAATCCACTCCATTTTCATTCAAAAACAAGAGCAGGGATATCAACCAAACTTGGCATATCAAGTTATAGTAAGATTACAGACAAACTCTCATATCAAGGGAAAGGTTCCCAAGAGCAGGCAGAGTCAGAGACACCCTACACCCATTGTTAGGAGTTCCACAAGAACAACACACTATACAACTGTAACATATATGCAGAGGACCTAGATCAGACCCATGCACGTTCCCTGACTGTTGATTCAATCTCTGTAAACTCCTAAACCCTGGTTAGTTGATTCTGTTGGGCCATGTTCTTGTGGTGTCCTCAACCACTCTGGCTCTGATAATCCTTCCTCCCTCTCTTCCACAGGATCCCCCAAGCTCTGCCCAGTGTTTGCATGGAGCTGTCTGCATCTGTTCCCACCAACTGCTAGATGAAGCCTCTCAAATGACAACTGGGCTAGTATAGCAAAACATCACTAGGAACTGAAGTGGAAACTTAAGGGTTCTTTGGACAGTCAGTTGTGTTGGATGATGTTTTGCTGGGGCAAACACATGATGGAGTGTTTTCCTGAAGTGGACACAGGTCAAAGACTAATGCAGAGTCATGAAGGAATGTTTAGCTGAAGCGCTGAACTTCCAATTTCCAGACAACACAGATGGGAGTTGCTCCAAAGAACCCTTCTAAATGGGTTCACTTCCCCCATATCCTTTCTTTCCCACTACCTCTTGGGGGTGATGGGCTAAAAGGGAAGTTAAAATGTTTAAGAACCTTCATTAAAATGAAATTAAAAAAATAAAGTTACAAGGAACCATTCATTGACTGTACTACTTCCTTACTTCCTTACTTAACTTTTGTCAGTCATGTTTGGGTTCTAGCCTAGGTATCTGGACTGTCTAGCCTCTGGTTCCTGGCCATTCAGGCAGTGTCAGATGTGAGCTCCCTTTCTTGGGGCAGGCCACAAGTTGGACCAGTCATTGGTTGACCACACAAACAAGTTCTGAACCACCATTCCCCAGCATGTTTTGCAGGCAGGACAGATTGTAGGTCAAGGTTTTGTGGCTGGGCTGATGTCCCAGTCCAACTGCTAGGAACCTTTGCTAGTTTATAGAAGTTGGCTGGTTCAGGCTCCATATCCTCTATTACTAGAAGTCTTTGCTATGGTCACTCTCATAGGTTCGAGGGAGATTCCGCTGTACTAGGGTTCCACATCACTCACCAAATGCCTCGTAATTCCTGTCTTCTCTGCCAATATTCTTCTCTCCTTCTTGCTCACTTCCCACCTGATCCCCACTGTTCCCATCCTCACTCACCACTGTCCACCAGCAAAATCTACTTTATTTCCTCTTCCCAAGGAGATCCATGTGGTGCCCACTTGAGCCCTCCTGGTTACTTAGCCTTTCTGTCAATGTAACATGATTATCTTTTACTTAACAGCTAACATCTATGTAAAAGTGTGCACATATCATGTTGGTCTTTCTTTTTTTATTCTTTTTTTCAGAGCTGGGGACCGAACCCAGGGCCTTGCGCATGCTAGGCAAGCGCTCTACCGCTGAGCCAAATCCCCAACCCCATGTTGGTCTTTCTAGGCCTGGGTTACCTCACTCACGATTTTTTTCTAGTTGCATCCACTTGCAAACACATGTCATGATGTCATTAATTTTTAACAGCTGAGTAATACTCCATAGTGTAAATGTACCGCATTTTCTTTATCCATTCTTCACTTGAGGGACATCTGGGTTGTTTCTAGTTTCTGGCCATTATGAATAAAGCTGAATTGAGCAAGTGTCCTTGTGTTAGGATGGAGCATCCTTTAGGTATGTACCCAGAAGTGGTATAGTCAGATCAATTTCCAATTTTCTGAGAAACTGCCATATTGATTTCCATAGTGGGTACACGTCTGCACTCCCACTGGCAATGGAGGAGTGTTCTCTGTGTACCACGTCCTTGCCAGCATGAGCTGTCACTTGTGTTTTTGATTGTGGTCATTCTGACACGAATAAGACAAAAGTCTTAAAGTAGTTTTGACTTGCATTTTTCTAATGACTAAGAATGTTGAATATTTCTTTAAGTGTTTCTGAGTCTGTTGAGAATTCTCTATTTAGATCTGCACTCCATTTTTAACTGAATATTTGATTTCTTAAGTTCTTTACATATTTTGGGTATTTGTCCTCTATCAGATGTAGAGTTGATAAAGATCTTTTCCCATTCTGTAGGCTCCATTTTCTCTCAGTGATGAAGGTTTTTTTTTAAACCTTACACTCCTTTACTTTTCATTTTCATTAGGTTCAATTTATCAATTGCCAATCTTAGCAACTGTGCTATTAGTTTTCTGTTAGAGAAGTTTCTCCTATGCCAACGCTCTCAAGGCTATTCACTGCTTTCTCTTCTATGAAGTTAACTGTATCTGGTATTAGGATGAGGTCTGTGATCCGCTTGGACTCGAGCTTTGTGCAGGGTGGTAGATATGGACTATTTACATTCTTCTAACCTGCTGACATCCAATTAGATCCGCACCATTTATAGAAGATGCTTTCTGTTTTCCACTGTATATTTCTGGCTTCTTTATCAAAAATCAATGTCCATAGGTTTGTAGATTTACATCTGGGTCTTCAGTTTGATTCTACTCCATTGATCAACCCATCTTTTTAAATGCTAATAACATGTAGTTTTTATTACTATAGCTCCGTATTACAACCTGAAATCAAGGACAGGGACACCTCTGGAAGTTCTTTTGCTATGCAAGATTCTTTAAGCTATCCTGGGCTTTTGTTTTCCATATAAGATTGAGTAATGTCCTTTCAAGGTGTGTAAAGAATTGTGTTGAAATATTGATGGGGATTGTGCCGAATCTGTAGATAGCTTAAAACTGCCAATGGTAAAATTGCCATTTTTATTATGGTAATACTACTATTACTATTACTACTACTACTACTACTACTACTACTACTACTACTACTACTAATAATAATAATAATAATAATATCCATGAGCATAGGAGATTCCATCTTCTGATATCTTCCTTCAAAGACTTGAAGTTCTTGTTGAGTAGGCCTTTCACTTGCGTGGTCAGAGATCCTGAGATATTTTTTACTGCCTGTGGCTGTTGTGAAGGGTGTTCTTTCTAAACCCGTTTGCCATTTATATGTAGAAGGGATACTTTTTTGTTTGAGTTGATCTTGTATCCACTCTCTTCACTAAAGCTGTTTATCATCTGTAGGAGCTCTCTGGGAGAACTTTTGGGGTCACTTATGCATACTAATATATCATCTGCAAATAGCACAATAAATATACATTTACTTTCTTTCAGATTTTATTCCTTTGATCTCCTTCAGAAATTTAAGTACAATATTGACTAGCTATGGAGAGTGGTTAGTCTTCTCTTGTTCCCGATGCTAGTGGAATTGTTTGAGTTTCTCTCCATTAAATTTGATGTGGGCTATCCACCTCCTGTAAACTGCCATTATGGTTATGTATGTCCCTTGCATCCCCGAACTCTCCAAGCCTTTTATCGCAAAGGGCTGTTGGATTTTGTCAAAAGCTTTCAAAGTCAAATGAATGATCATGTGTTTGTGTTTTCTTCAGTTTGTTTCTGTGGTGTGGGTCGTTGTCTTTATGCAGATGAGGGCTGGCACAAGACAAGGAAAGCCCTGTGATTGGGCAGTGAGAAAGTAAGGCAGGCACAGAGTTTTGAAGGGAGGAGAGGATAAAAGGAAGAACCAAGACGCAGGAGAAGGATGACCCAGATCTGTGTGGCCTTAAAGGGCCACAGGTAGTTATGAATATTTCTACAGGACAATTTGTCTTATCTAGGTGAGCAGTTTACATTAATATTAATTGGTTGTAAATTTATTGTGTGGACATTTTGTGGGGTGAGGACTTACTGATAGAAATCTGATTGCTAAAGTACAAGCTTACTGAGTTTTGATTTTAATGGGGTACTGGGAGTTGTGACTATAACCACAGGGGTGAATGCTGGGAATGTGAACAGAATCCACAAGAGAGTTACAAGAGAGTGGCTGCAGCTGGGCTCAGAGAGTAGCTGGCAGCAGAGTGGGATGAAGATTGGAGCTTAGCAGTTGAGATAAAAATACCTGACAGATGCCATGTGGCCCAAGAGAGCTGCACTAGTGTGGTTTGGTAGATTGGTTTTTTATGGTTACTGTTACTGTATGGTAGGTAACACTGATTTTCAATTTTTTTTTTGGACTCAGCAGATTTTATTTATATATTTATGTGTCCCTGTATATATTACAATAATAATAAAAGGAAAAAACATGAATTAGGGAGGGCATTAGAGAATGAACATGGGAGGGGTTGGAAAGAGAGCATGTGGGAAGAGATTGAAATTGAGGGAGGAATGGGAAAGGAAAAATGATGTAATTATATTTCAGTTAAAATTTTTAAAATTAAAATTAATTTAGACCATGATCTAGCATATTGACTACTATATACTTGAAAATTTTAATATCTAATATAAACAAGGCTGTGGTTACTCTATTATTGTATATAGAATAGTGTAAATAATGATTATTTTCCTCTTCCCTCAAATAATATTAAGGAAAATTCACCATTGCTACTAGCTATCTACTAGAGTATGGATTATGAGGTATTGATGGCTAAATAATTTCTATTAAACTTACAAATGACTCTGAGCATTTACTTTTAGATTCATCACATAAGTGTTATTACATTTAAAAAAAATAAACAATTACACATTGTTATCTTTTGCCATTTTCCACTTCAACTCAGAAATAAATTGTAGAACATGTTTTATCAGAAATAAATTGTAGAACATGCTAACAATGTGGTGTTACAGGGTGAACTGAGTTTTTCTGCCATACTGAAATTGATTGGATTTAGGTCAGAGTAAAGCAATCTATGCATGTTGCCCTTCATTAATAGTTAATACATGAAAAGTTATAACATTGCTAGGTCAAGGAAAGGGGAAAATCTCTTAATATAAGCCAAGATACTATTTAGTTAGAAACAAGGTCAAAGTCAAGGTATATGAATAAAAGAAAAGTGTGACACAGATGGGAATATTTGAAAGGAAACTGACCCTTTCAAGACAAGATATGAATAATTTAAGACTTGTATTAGTTATAACAAAAGAGTAGAAACTATTAACTGTTCCAAGTAGATTTTCAATTTTGAATCATCTCTGAATCTCTCAATCTCTGGAATGAAACCTATTTAATCATAGAAGACAATCTTTTTGATGTGTTCTTGGATTCTGTGTATGTGTACTTTATTGTGTATTTTGGCATCTATGTTCTTGTGGTAAATTGATATGCTAGTCTCTGTTGAATCTTTGCATGCTTTGGGTATCAGGAAGACAGTGGTGTCATTAAATAAATCTAGCAATGCTCCTTTTGTGTTTCTATTGTGGGATGACTTGAGGACTACTGGCATTAGCTCTTCTTTAAAAGTCTGGTAGAATTCTGTACTAAAACCATCTGGCCCTGAGGGTTTTGTTTGGGGGGGTAGGGAGGGAGAAAAATAGACTAATTCTATTTCCTTAGGGGTTATACATCTATTTAAATTGTTTATCTGAACTCGATTTAACTTTGGTAAGTAGTATCTATCAGAAAAATTATTCATTTTTTTAAAGTTTGTCCTATTTTATGGAGTACAGGTATTTAAAGTATGATCCAACGATGCTTTGGATTTCCACTCTACCTATGGCTATGTGCCTCATCTTGTTAATCTGTTTATCCTTTCTGTCTTTTAGTTAGTTTGGACAAGGATTGTCTATCTTGCTGATTTTCTCAAAGAACCTGCTTTTTGTTCCATTGATTCTTTGTATTCTTTGTTTCTAGTTTATTGATCTAAGCCCTCAATGGATTACTTTCTGCCATCTACTCCTCTTGAGTGAGCTTCCTTATTTTTGTTCTAGAGCCCCAGGTGTGCTACAAAGTTGCTAGTATGAGATCTCTCCAATTTCTTTATGAAGGCACTTAGTGCTATGAAGTTTCCTCTTAGCACTGCTTTCATTGTGTACCATAAGTTTGGGGATGCTGTGCATTCATTTTCACTGAATTCTAAGAAGTCTTTAATTTCTTTCTTTCTTTCTTTCTTTCTTTCTTTCTTTCTTTCTTTCTTTCTTTCTTTCTTTCTTTCTTTCTTTCTTTCTTTCTTTCTTTCTTTCTTTCTTTCTTTCTGCCTTGACCCAGTAGTTCTTCAGTAAAAGTAGATTATTTAGTGCCCATGAATTTGTAGACTTTCAGTTGTTTCTGTTTTTGTTGGAATCTGCCTTTAATCTGTAGTGATCTGATACAATATCGGGGGTTATTCCAACTTTATTTGTTGAGTTTTATTTTATGATCAAGCATGTGGTTAATTTTAGAGATGTTCCATAAGATGTAGAGAGAGTCTCTTGTGTACTATATGGAACCATCACTTGTCAATAAAAGCTGCGGCAGGAAACAGAAGGTAGGAGTTCTGGCTGGGAGAGAGGAATTCTGGGATAGATCCAGTTGCAGGAAGAGACTGACCCAAACTCTGAGGAGAAAGGCACATGAAACTGAAAAGAGGTAACTAGACATGTGACACTCATAGACTAAAATAAACAAGTTAATGAAGTTATGAGCTAGGAAGGGAACAAGCTAGGCATTCATACATAAATAATCTGAGTCATTATTTCAGGAACTAGGTTGTAGGTGGGTCATTTGGTTCATAACATCTTTTAGCTCCAGTAATTTGTTTGGCTTTTGTCTGAATGACCTGTCCACTGGTGAAAGTGGAGTATTAACGTTTCCCACTATCAATGTGTGAAGGTCAGTATGGGTGCCCTTGAGTTTGGGGCAAAGATATTAAGAACTGAAGATTACCTTGGTGGATTTTTCCTTTGATACTTATCAAGTGTCTTTCTCTGTCTCTTTTGATTAATGTTAATTTTAAGTCTAATTTATTAGATATTAGAATGGCCACACCAGCTTTTTTCTCAGATCCAGTTGCTTGGAAAATCTTTTTTCTAACCCTTTACTCTGAAGTAATATGTATCTTTGATGCTGAAGAGTGTTTCTTGTCTGCAGAGGATAGATCCCTATTTCACATGCATTGTTAGTCTCTTTATTGGCAAACAAGGCCATTGATATTGAGAGTTATCCAGGACCAATGAATTTTAATTCCTGTTATTTTCTGTTGCTGATGGTAGTGGTGGTAGTGATGTGTGTCCATCTCTTGGATTTGCTGGTGTAAGATTACTTACTGTCTGTGTTTTCATGGCTATAGTTAACCTTTTTTGGGTGGTGTTTTGAATAAAAGCAGTCCCCAGAGTCCCATAGGGAGTGACAATAATAGGAGGTGTGGCCTCCTGGAGTAGGTATGGATTTAGTGAAGGATGTATAACTAGGAGATGGGCTTTGAGGTCTGTTGCCTGCTGAGCCAGATGTAGACCTCTCAGTTGCTTCTTCAGTGCCACATCTGCCTGCAGGTCGCCCTACTTCCCACCGCCACGATGATAATGGATTAAATAAACCAGCAACAATTAAATGTTACTCCTATAAGAGTTGTCACAGTCATAGTATTTTCCTTCACTGATGTATGCACTTCTTCTGTTGTACCTTCAATGCCTGAGAGTTTTCTCTTCTGTCTCCTGTATTGTTAGTGATGCTTGAGTCTGCTGTTCCTGTTCACTTACTAGATGTTCCATTTACAGAATCCCCTCAGTTTGTGTTTTGTTTATTGTTTCTATTTCCATTTTCAGGCCTTGACCAGTTTTATTAATTTTCCTCAACTGCTTATTTTTCTTGGCTTTCCTTAAGGGATTTATTCACTTCCTACAATTTGTTGTTTATCTTTTCTTTGGTTTCTTTTTTTTTTTTTTTTTTTATTTACTTGAGTATTTCTTATATACATTTCGGGTGTTATTCCCTTTCCCGGTTTCCGGGCAAACATCCCCCTCCCCCCTCCCCTTCCTTATGGGTGTTCCCCTCCCAACCCTCCCCCCATTGCCGCCCTCCCCCCATAGACTAGTTCACTGGGGGTTCAGTCTTAGCAGGACCCAGGGCTTCCCCTTCCACTGGTGCTCTTACTAGGATATTCATTGCTACCTATGGGGTCAGAGTCCAGGGTCAGTCCATGTATAGTCTTTAGGTAGTGGCTTAGTCCCTGGAAGCTCTGGTTGCTTGGCATTGTTGTACTTTTGGGGTCTCGAGCCCCTTCAAGCTCTTCCAGTTCTTTCTCTGATTCCTTCAATAGGGGACCTATTCTCAGTTCAGTGGTTTGCTGCTGGCATTCGCCTCTATATTTGCTGTATTCTGGCTGTGTCTCTCAGGAGCGATCTACATCCGGCTCCTGTCGGTCTGCACTTCTTTGCTTCATCCATCTTGTCTAATTGGGTGGCTGTATATGTATGGGCCACATGTGGGGCAGGCTCTGAATGGGTGTTCCTTCAGTCTCTGTTTTAATCTTTGCCTCTCCCTTCCCTGCCAAGGGTATTCTTTTTCCTCATTTAAAGAAGGAGTGAAGCATTCACATTTTGATCATCCGTCTTGAGTTTCGTTTGTTCTAGGGATCTAGGGTAATTCAAGCATTTGGGCTAATAGCCACTTATCAATGAGTGCATACCATGTATGTCTTTCTGTGATTGGGTTAGCTCACTCAGGATGATATTTTCCAGTTCCAACCATTTGCCTACGAATTTCATAAACTCGTTGTTTTTGATAGCTGAGTAATATTCCATTGTGTAGATGTACCACATTTTCTGTATCCATTCCTCTGTTGAAGGACATCTGGGTTCTTTCCATTTTCTGGCTATTATAAATAAGGCTGCGATGAACATAGTGGAGCACGTGTCTCTTTTATATGTTGAGGCATCTTTTGGGTATATGCCCAAGAGAGGTATAGCTGGATCCTCAGGCAGTTCAATGTCCAATTTTCTGAGGAACCTCCAGACTGATTTCCAGAATGGTTTTACCAGTCTGCAATCCCACCAGCAATGGAGGAGTGTTCCTCTTTCTCCACATCCTCGCCAGCATCTGCTGTCACCTGAGTTTTTGATCTTAGCCAATCGCACTGGTGTGAGGTGAAATCTCAGGGTTGTTTTGATTTGCATTTCCCTTATGACTAAAGATGTTGAACATTTCTTTAGGTGTTTCTCAGCCATTCGGCATTCCTCAGCTGTGAATTCTTTGTTTAGCTCTGAACCCCATTTTTTAATAGGGTTATTTGTTTCCCTGCGGTCTAACTTCTTGAGTTCTTTGTATATTTTGGATATAAGGCCTCTATCTGTTGTAGGATTGGTAAAGATCTTTTCCCAATCTGTTGGTTGCCGTTTTGTCCTAACCACAGTGTCCTTTGCCTTACAGAAGCTTTGCAGTTTTATGAGATCCCATTTGTCGATTCTTGATCTTAGAGCATAAGCCATTGGTGTTTTGTTCAGGAAATTTTTTCCAGTGCCCATGTGTTCCAGATGCTTCCCTAGTTTTTCTTCTATTAGTTTGAGTGTGTCTGGTTTGATGTGGAGGTCCTTGATCCACTTGGACTTAAGCTTTGTACAGGGTGATAAGGATGGATCGATCTGCATTCTTCTACATGTTGCCCTCCAGTTGAACCAGCACCATTTGCTGAAAATGCTATCTTTTTTCCATTGGATGGTTTTGGCTCCTTTGTCAAAAATCAAGTGACCATAGGTGTGTGGGTTCATTTCTGGGTCTTCAATTCTATTCCATTGGTCTATCTGTCTGTCTCTGTACCAATACCATGCAGTTTTTATCACTATTGCTCTGTAATACTGCTTGAGTTCAGGGATAGTGATTCCCCCTGAAGTCCTTTTATTGTTGAGGATAGCTTTAGCTATCCTGGGTTTTTTGTTATTCCAGATGAATTTGCAAATTGTTCTGTCTAACTCTTTGAAGAATTGGATTGGTATTTTGATGGGGATTGCATTGAATCTGTAGATTGCTTTTGGTAAAATGGCCATTTTTACCATATTAATCCTGCCAATCCATGAGCATGGGAGATCTTTCCATCTTCTGAGGTCTTCTTCAATTTCTTTCCTCAGTGTCTTGAAGTTCTTATTGTACAGATCTTTTACTTGCTTGGTTAAAGTCACACCAGGGTACTTTATATTATTTGGGTCTATTATGAAGGGTGTCGTTTCCCTAATTTCTTTCTCGGCTTGTTTCTCTTTTGTATAGAGGAAGGCAACTGATTTATTTGAGTTAATTTTATACCCAGCCACTTTGCTGAAGTTGTTTATCAGCTTTAGTAGTTCTCTGGTGGAACTTTTGGGATCACTTAAATATACTATCATGTCATCTGCAAATAGTGATATTTTAACCTCTTCTTTTCCGATCTGTATCCCTTTGATCTCCTTTTGTTGTCTGATTGCTCTGGCTAGAACTTCAAGAACTATATTGAATAAGTAGGGAGAGAGTGGGCAGCCTTGTCTAGTACCTGATTTTAGTGGGATTGCTTCAAGTTTCTCTCCATTTAGTTTAATGTTAGCAACTGGTTTGCTGTATATGGCTTTTACTATGTTTAGGTATGGGCCTTGAATTCCTATTCTTTCCAGGACTTTTATCATGAAGGGGTGTTGAATTTTGTCAAATGCTTTCTCAGCATCTAATGAAATGATCATGTGGTTCTGTTCTTTCAGTTTGTTTATATAATGGATCACGTTGATGGTTTTCCGTATATTAAACCATCCCTGCATGCCTGGGATGAAGCCTACTTGATCATGGTGGATGATTGTTTTGATGTGCTCTTGAATTCGGTTTGCCAGAATTTTATTGAGTATTTTTGCGTCGATATTCATAAGGGAAATTGGTCTGAAGTTCTCTTTCTTTGTTGTGTCTTTGTGTGGTTTAGGTATAAGAGTAATTGTGGCTTCATAGAAGGAATTCGGTAGGGCTCCATCTGTTTCAATTTTGTGGAATAGTTTGGATAATATTGGTATGAGGTCTTCTATGAAGGTTTGATAGAATTCTGCACTAAACCCGTCTGGACCTGGGCTCTTTTTGGTTGGGAGACCTTTAATGACTGCTTCTATTTCCTTAGGAGTTATGGGGTTGTTTAACTGGTTTATCTGTTCCTGATTTAACTTCGATACCTGGTATCTGTCTAGGAAATTGTCCATTTCCTGAAGATTTTCAAATTTTGTTGAATATAGGTTTTTATAGTAAGATCTGATGATTTTTTGAATTTCCTCCGAATCTGTAGTTATGTCTCCCTTTTCATTTCTGATTTTGTTAATTTGGACACACTCTCTGTGTCCTCTCGTTAGTCTGGCTAAGGGTTTATCTATTTTGTTGATTTTCTCAAAGAACCAACTTTTGGTTCTGTTGATTCTTTCTATGGTCCTTTTTGTTTCTACTTGGTTGATTTCAGCTCTGAGTTTGATTATTTCCTGCCTTCTACTCCTCCTGGGTGTATTTGCTTCTTTTTGTTCTAGAGCTTTTAGGTGTGCTGTCAAGCTGCTGACATATGCTCTTTCCTGTTTCTTTCTGCAGGCACTCAGCGCTATGAGTTTTCCTCTTAGCACAGCTTTCATTGTGTCCCATAAGTTTGAGTATGTTGTATCTTCATTTTCATTAAATTCTAAAAAGTTTTTAATTTCTTTCTTTATTTCTTCCTTGACCAGGTTATCATTGAGTAGAGCATTGTTCAATTTCCACGTATATGTGGGCATTCTTCCCTTATTGTTATTGAAGACCAGTTTTAGGCCGTGGTGGTCCGATAGCACGCATGGGATTATTTCTATCTTTCTGTACCTGTTGAGGCCCGTTTTTTGACCAATTATATGGTCAATTTTGGAGAAAGTACCATGAGGAGCAGCTGAGAAGAAGGTATATCCTTTTGCTTTAGGATAGAATGTTCTATAAATATCCGTTAAGTCCATTTGGCTCATGACTTCTCTTAGTCTGTCTACATCACTGTTTAATTTCTGTTTCCATGATCTGTCCATTGATGAGAGTGGGGTGTTGAAATCTCCCACTATTATTGTGTGAGGTGCAATGTGTGTTTTGAGCTTTAGTAAGGTTTCTTTTACATATGTAGGTGCCCTTGTATTTGGGGCATAGATATTTAGGATTGAGAGTTCATCTTGGTTGATTTTTCCTTTGATGAATATGAAGTGTCCTTCCTTATCTTTTTTGATGACTTTTAGTTGGAAATTGATTTTATTTGATATTAGAATGGCTACTCCAGCTTGCTTCTTCTGACCATTTGCTTGGAAAGTTGTTTTCCAGCCTTTCACTCTGAGATAGTGTCTGTCTTTGTCTCTGAGGTGTGTTTCCTGTAGGCAGCAGAATGCAGGGTCCTCGTTGCGTATCCAGTTTGTTAATCTATGTCTTTTTATTGGGGAGTTGAGGCCATTGATATTGAGAGATATTAAGGAATAGTGATTATTGCTTCCCGTTATATTCATATTTGATGTGAGGTTATGTTTGTGTGCTTTCATTCTCTTTGTTTTGTTGCCAAGACGATTAGTTTCTTGCTTCTTCTAGGGTATAGCTTGCCTCCTTATGTTGGGCTTTACCATTTATTATCCTTTGTAGTGCTGGATTTGTAGAAAGATATTGTGTAAATTTGGTTTTGTCATGGAATATCTTGGTTTCTCCATCGATGTTAATTGAGAGTTTTGCTGGATACAGTAATCTGGGCTGGCATTTGTGTTCTCTTAGGGTCTGTATAACATCAGTCCAGGATCTTCTGGCCTTCATAGTTTCTGGCGAGAAGTCTGGTGTGATTCTGATAGGTCTCCCTTTATATGTTACTTGACCTTTTTCCCTTACTGCTTTTAATATTCTTTCTTTATTTTGTGCGTTTGGTGTTTTGACAATTATGTGACGGGAGGTGTTTCTTTTCTGGTCCAATCTATTTGGAGTTCTGTAGGCTTCCTGTATGTCTATGGGTATCTCTTTTTTTAGGTTAGGGAAGTTTTCTTCTATGATTTTGTTGAAGATATTTACTGGTCCTTTGAGCTGGGAGTCTTCACTCTCTTCTATACCTATTATCCTTAGGTTTGATCTTCTCATTGAGTCCTGGATTTCCTGTATGTTTTGGACCAGTAGCTTTTTCCGCTTTACATTATCTTTGACAGTTGAGTCAATGATTTCTATGGAATCTTCTGCTCCTGAGATTCTCTCTTCCATCTCTTGTATTCTGTTGGTGAAGCTTGTATCTACAGCTCCTTGTCTCTTCTTTTGGTTTTCTATATCCAGGGTTGTTTCCATGTGTTCTTTCTTGATTGCTTCTATTTCCATTTTTAATTCCTTCAACTGTTTGATTGTGTTTTCCTGGAATTCTTTCAGGGATTTTTGCGATTCCTCTCTGTAGGCTTTTACTTGTTTATTAATGTTTTCCTGTGCTTCCCTAAGTGTGTTCAGGTCTTTCCTGAAGTCCTCCAGCATCATGATCAAATATGATTTTGAAACTAGATCTTGCTTTTCTGGTGTGTTTGGATATTCCATGTTTGTTTTGGTGGGAGAATTGGGCTCCGATGATGGCATGTAGTCTTGGTTTCTGTTGCTTGGGTTCCTGCGCTTGCCTCTCGCCATCAGATTATCTCTAGTGTTACTTTGTTCTGCTATTTCTGACAGTGGCTAGACTGTCCTATAAGCCTGTGTGTCAGGAGTGCTGTAGACCTGTTTTCCTCTCTTTCAGTCAGTTATGGGGACAGAGTGTTCTGCTTTCGGGCGTGTAGTTTTTCCTCTCTACAGGTCTTCAGCTGTTCCTGTGGGCCTGTGTCTTGAGTTCACCAGGCAGCTTTCTTGCAGCAGAAAATTTGGTCTTACCTGTGGTCCCGAGGCTCAGGTTTGCTCGTGGGGTGCTGTCCAGGGGCTCTCTGCAGAGGCAGCAACCAGGAAGACCTGTGCCGCCCCTTCCGGGAGCTTCAGTGCACC
The DNA here is from genome assembly GCF_021556685.1 of Rattus norvegicus. Lineage (NCBI taxonomy): Eukaryota > Metazoa > Chordata > Mammalia > Rodentia > Muridae > Rattus > Rattus norvegicus. The sequence goes on from NC_141540.1 coordinate 75,853,362, forward strand.
AGGGTTCCAGATGGTCTTTGGCTTTTTCCTCTGGCGTCCGAGATGTGTGTGCAGGGAGCAGTCTCTTCTGGTTTCCCAGGCCTGTCTGCCTCCCTGAAGGTTTAGCTCTCCCTCCCACGGGATTTGGGTGCAGAGAACTGTTTATCCGGTCTGTTTCCTTCAGGGTCCGGCGGTGTCTCTGGCTGGGGTCCTGCCGCTCCTGGGCCCTCCCCCACGGGAGCCCAGAGGCCTTATACAGTTTCCTCTTGGGCCAGGGATGTGGGCAGGGGTGAGCAGTGTTGGTGGTCTCTTCCGCTCTGCAGCCTCAGGAGTGCCCACCTGACCAGGCGGTTGGGTCTCTCTCTCACCGGGTCTGGGAGCAGAGAGCTGCTGCGGGCCGGGATCCGCGGGTGTGGGACTTCCGGTAAACACAGAACGTGCCCGGTTCTAGAGAAATTCTGTTTCCGTGTGTCCCAAGCTCACCAGGCAGCTTTCTTGCAGCAGAAAATTTGGTCTTACCTGTGATCCCGAGGCTCAAGTTCGCTCGTGGGGTGCTGCCCAGGGGCTCTCTGCAGCGGCAGCAACCAGGAAGACCTGTGCCGCCCCTTTTGTTTGGTTTCTTAAAGAGATGTATTCATTTTTTCTGTAAGGACCTCCATCATCTTCATAAAGTTGGTTGTAAGGTCATTTTCTCGTGTTTCTGCTGTGTTGGAGTGTCCATCTGGGCATTGGGGGTGGGGGGTGGTGGCGATTGTGGGGCTAGGTGCTGACTCCCAGTTTGTCTTTGTTAGATGGGTTTTTCCCCCTTTTGTTTCTGCTTCCTCTCTGGTCTTCTGGATGGAGTGGCCTCTGCCTGAGCCAAAAGTTTCTGCCTACCTGGGGGTCCTGTACCAGAACTGGGTGCTGGGATATGGTGACAAGGAGGAGTGGAGCAACTGGGAGTGGGTTGGGTAGGCACTATAGGGATAGTCCATGGGCAGGAAGCCTACCTGGAGTTCTGCTGGCCAGTGTGGCCTCTGGTTGAACAGACGGCTTCCACAAAAGTCACCCCAAAAAAGTTGTAACCATTGAAATAAATGAAGTTTTCTATAGACTTATTTATAAAGAGCTATTAAGTATCGTCATATTTTGTTTACTATTTAAAATTTGAAATAGCTATAAATAAATAAACAACTGGCAGGCAAATCCATTAAAATGTCGGGAGCTGAAGAACCAGTCTGCCCATCTTAGGCTTAAAAGGCATCTGCAGTAAGACAAACTATTCATTCCTGTTTATGCTCAAACCTCTATTTTTCAAGGATTGAACTATGCCTGGAACCTTAACTAAAATGGTTCTGCACTGCCTGTTCCAGGAATGGCAGTCAATCATGTCTTTGTTTCTATGACCACTTATAATGACCTGGAGGGGGTCACTTGTGTTGTCTACCTTGCTACAATGTCTTTTCTTCAGGGACTAACTTCTCACGCTTATGCTCCGCTCCTGTAGTCCCATCTATTTTGCTATCAAATCCCCCCATTTGGAAACTGCCTACTCTGAGCTATAAAAGTCTTATCTTCCTCACATCCAATGATGACCTTAGTGGGAGGGAGCCTGTGCATGCACATGAATAAAAAAGATTGCTTCAGTTAATTTGGCCATGCTGATTGGATCATTGGTTTTTCTCTTCCTATCGTTGGAGTTAAAAAAGCAACACATGGATTTATACTTGCCTTTCTCTGGAATACCTCTAAACTGTAAAGACATGGATAAGGACAGAACTCATACAAAAATGAGGAAACACGGGGCAAGAGACAACAGCAAGATAGAAAATGAAAGTTAGCAAAAATATTTAGAGGTAGAGCGCAGGTGAGCACAGTTTCCTGAAATGGCCTTTAACACATTCAGAACTGACGCTTTCCAGAAGAAAAGTCATAAGAAGCAAGAAAATGCTGGCCCAGGGCAGTCAAGCCCAAAGTCCTTTACAGTAGGATTTATTACTCTAGTAGTTCTTTCTGCATAGAAATGCAGGAGGGCATTCGGTGCTGCTCTCAGACACCACTATATATTCCATGCCAGCCAGAACGTACAGTTAGTGAATCCAAACAAACATAAAGGAAAGAAAGACATGGCAAGGAACCACCCAGCCCCAGTCAAAGTACCATGAAAATGTAACAAAAACTGAAGGTACGAAGCTCCTATAAAGTGCTGCTGAATCAACTCCACGTTTCCACTAATCACTGATTCTCATCAGAAAGGAGAGCAAAAGAAATATTTGAACCTCACTTGTACATCAAATTAGCAACTGCTATCAAAAGATTTTAAGAAACAAAATAAAATCAATTAAAAACGACCCAGATGTTTTAAAATATCAGCCTACTGAGGCTAATCACAAACCGAGTTTTCCTCCTCGTCCTCCAGCTCTCGCTGCTGCTCCTCATGCCGCTTGGCCTTGATTTCCATGCCTTCCGTGATCAGCTCTCTCAATATCGACACGGGCTTCGCATTCTTGATGAAAGGATGCTGAAAGATAGAGTTAAATGGTATAAAATAAGATTTTTCTGGTTTACAACCAACAATATTAAAACACCCACAACTGCTAACCAGGATAATAGACTACAATAATGATTATTTTACTAAAAACTAATACATTGATTAAAAAATACTATTCTATTTGCTTTAGGAAAAATGTTTTAAGCTCACTTATTTCAAAACACTCTAAGCTCACACGCAAAATATAATCTTATTATAGCATTAGATGATCTTAAAGATATAATTGTTAAAAGTAGGCATTAGGTGGCAAAAGTATTTCAAGTATTTAAAGATGGCTAATGATTAGCACTGTTAAAGAATTTAACTAATCTTAACCCGATGGTCAAAGGGGAGCTTCCTTCTTACTCTCTACTCCACTGAGTCTTCACTTGTTTGCTAACTTCCAACCTGGACAGAGAAATACAGCCTAAACACTGCTTTGGTTTAGTCTTGTTTCTTTCTACTTCCCTGATCTAAAAAAAATGAGGAAGTTCTCTATTATTTTATATCTCGTACTTTTTGATAAGCAGAAGGAAAACATTTTAAGTTTACTTTTTTTCTACCATCTTTATTAAAACGGGTATTTCTTATTTACATTTTAAATGTTATTCCCTTTCCCGATTTCCCCCTAAGCCCTCCCCCGAGCCTTCTATGTGGGTGTTCCCTTCCCAATCGTCCCCCCCATTACCAACCTCCCCCAAATAATCCCTTTCACTGAAGGTACAGCCTTGGCAGGACCAAGGGCTTCCCCTTCCTCTGGTGCTCTTACTAGGCTATTCACTGCTACCTATGAGGTTGGAGTCCAGGGTCAGTCCATGTATAGTCTTTGGGTAGTGGCTTAGTCTCTGGGAGCTCTGGTTGGTTGGCATTGTTGTTCATATGGGGTCTCAAGCCCCTTCAGCTATTTTGGTCCTTTCTCTGATTATTTCAACGGGGGTCCCGTTCTCAGTTTTGTGGTTTGTTGCTGGGACTCGCCTATGTATTTGCTGTATTCCGGCTGTGTCTCCAGAACAGATCTACATCCAGTTCCTGTCAGTCTGTACCTCTTTGCTTCATCCATCTTATCTAGTTTGGTGGCTGTATATGAATGGGCCACATGTGGGGCAGGCTCTGAATGGGCTTTCCTTCAGAGTCTGTTCTAAACTTTGCCTCCCTATTCCCTGCCAAGGGTATTCTTGTTCGCCTTTTAAAGAAGGAGTGAAGCATCCGTATTTTAGTCATCCTTCTTGAGTTTCATGTGGTCTGTGCATCTTGGGTAATTCGAGCATGTGGGAACCTCCAGACTGATTTCCAGAATGGATATACCAGTCTAGAATCCTGCCAACAATGGAGGAGTGATCCTCTTTCTCCACATCCTTGCACTTCCCAATGAGTGCATAACATGTGTGTTTTTCTGTGATTGGGTTACCTCACTAAGGATGATATTTTCCAGTTCCCTCCATTTGCCTATGAATTCCATAAAGTCATTGTTTTTGATAGCTGAATAGTATTCCATTGTGGAGATGTACCACATTTTCTGTATCAATTCCTCTGTGGAAAGGCATCTAGATTCTTTCCAGCTTCTGGTTATTATAAATAAGTCTGCTATGAACATAGTGGAGCATGTATGTGTCTTTATTTTATGTTGGAGCATCCATTGGGTATATGCCCAGAAGAGGTATAGATGGGTCCTCAGGTAGTGTAATGTCCAATTTTCTGAGGAACCTCCAGACTGATTTCCAGAATGGATATACCAGTCTAGAATACTGCCAACAATGGAGGAGTGTTCCTCTTTCTCCACATCCTCGCCAGCATCTGCAGTTGCTGAAGTTTTTGATCTTAGCCATTCTGAATGCTGTGAGGTAGAATCTCAGGGTTGTTTTGATTTGCATTTCCTGTATGACTAAAGATGTTGAATATTTCTTTAGGTGCTTATCAGAAATTCGAAATTCCTCAGCTGTGAATTCTTTGTTTAGCCCTGAACCCCATTTTTAATAGGGTTATTTGTCTCCCTGTAGTCTAACTTCGTGAGTTCTTTGTATATTTTGGATATAAGGCCTCTATCTGTTGTAGGATTGGTAAAGATCTTTTCCCAATCTATTGGTTGCCGTTTTGTATTAACAACAGTGTCCTTTGCCTTACAGAAGCTTTGCAGTTTTATGAGATCCCACTTGTCAATTCTTGATCTTAGAACATAAGCCATTGGTGTTTTGTTCAGGAAATTTTCTCCAGTGACCAAGTGTTCGAGATGCTTCCCCATTTTTTCTTCTATTAGTTGGAGTGTATCTGGTTTGATGTGGAGGTCCTTGATCCACTTGGACTTAAGCTTTGTACAGGGTGATAAGAAAGGATTGATTTGCAATCTTCTCCAGTTGAACCAGCACCATTTGCTAAAAATGCTAGCTTTTTTCCATTGGATGGTTTTGGCTCCTTAGTCAAAAATCAAGTGACCATAGGTGTGTGGGTTCATTTCTGGGTCTTCACTTCTATTCCACTGGTCTATCTGCCTGGCTCTGTACCAATACCATACAGTTTTTATCACTATTGCTCTGTAATACTGCTTGACTTCAGAGACAGTGATTCTCCCAGAAGTCCTTTGATTGTTGAGGATAGTTTTAGGTATCCTGGGCTTTCTGTTATTCCAGATGAATTTGCAAATTGTTCTATCTAACTCTCTGAAGAATTGGATTGAAATTTTGATGGGGATTGCATTGAATCTGTAGATAGCTTTTGGTAAAATGGCCATTTTTACTACATTAATCCTGTCAATCCATGAACATGGGTGACCTTTCTATCTTCTGAGATCTTCTTCAATTTCTTTCTTCAAAGGCTTGAAGTTCTTATTGTACAAATCTTTTACTTGCTTGGGTAAAGTCACACCGAGGTATTTTATATTATTTTGGACTATTATGAAGGGTGTCATCTCCCTAATTTATTTCTCAGCTTGTTTCTCTTTTGTGTAGAGGAAGGGTACTGATTTATTTCCCTTAATTTATTCCCAGCCACTTTGCTAAAGGTGTTTATCAGGTTTAGTAGTTCTCTGGTGGAAATTTTGGGATCACTTAAATATACTATCATATCATCTGCAAATAGTGATATTTTGACTTCTTTTCTGATCTGTATCCCCTTGACCTCCTTTTGTTGTCTGATTGCTCTGGCTAGAACTTCAAGAACTATATTGAATAAGTAGGGAGAGAGTGGGCAGCCTTGTCTGGTCCCTGATTTTAGTGGGATTGCTTCAAGTTTCTCTCCATTTAGTTTAATGTTAGCAACTGGTTTGCTGTATATGGCTTTTACTATGTTTAGGTACGGGCCTTGAATTCCTGTTCTTTCTAGGACTTTTATCGTGAAGGGGTGTTGAATTTTGTCAAATGCTTTCTCAGCATCTAAAGAAATGATCATGTAGTTTTTATCTTTCAGTTTGTTTATACAGTGGATTACATTGATGGTTTTCTGTATATTAAACCATCCCTGCATACCTGAAATGAAGCCTACTTGATCATGATGGATGATTGTTTTGATGTGCTCTTGGATTCGGTTTGCCAGAATTTTATTGAGTATTTTTGCGTCGATATTCATAAGGGAAATTGGTCTGAAGTTCTCTTTCTTTGTTGGGTCTTTGTGAGGTTTAGGTATAAGAGTAATTGTGGCTTCATAGAAGGAATTGGGTAGTGTTCTGTCTGTTTCAATTTTGTGGAATAGTTTGGATAATATTGGTATGAGGTCTTCTATGAAGGTCTGATAGAATTCTGCACTAAACCTGTCTGGACCTGGGCTCTTTTTGGTTGGGAGACCTTTAATGACTGCTTCTATTTCCTTAGGAGTTATGGGGTTGTTTAACTGGTTTATCTGTTCCTGATTTGACTTCGGTACCTGGTATCAGTCTAGGAAATTATCCATTTCTTCCACACTTTCAAGTTTTATTGAATATAGGCTTTTGTAGTAGGATCTGATGATTTTTTTGAATTTCCTCTGATTCTGTTGTTATGTCTCCCTTTTCACTTCTGATTTTGTTAATTTGGACACACTCTCTTTGTCCTCTGGATAGTCTGGCTAAGGGTTTATCTATCTTGTTGATTTTCTCAAAGAACCAGCTTTTGGTTTTGTGATTCTTTGTATTCTCCTTTTTGTTTCTACTTGGTTGATTTCAGCTCTGAGTTTGATTATTTCCTGCCTTCTACTCCTCCTGGTTACATTTGCTTCTTTTTGTTCTAGAGCTTTTAGGTGTGCTGTCAAGCTTCTAATATTTGCTCTCTGTAGGGCGCCCTCCAGTGGTGAACAACGGTACTGTGCATGCGCAGGTTTTGCACCTGGTGTCAGTTGGCCAGTAATATGCTAATGAGGGGCGGTACCATGCTAGTGAGGTGATTCATTCTCCGCCAATCCCTGGAGGACAAGTAGTGGGGTGATAGTGGGATGACAGTGGGGTGATAGTGGGGTGACTTGTGCCCTGCCAATCCCTGAAGGATTATTAGCATACTGTTGTGTATATAAGGCGAGCGCTTTTGCTGCTTGAGGTCCCCGTATCAGCAATGAAGGTGTCCTGCAATAAAGGCTGTTGACAAGGATCCCACGGTGTTGTGTCTTCCTTGCTGGACGAGGTGGACGCTACAGCTCTGTCCCGTGTCTTTCTGCAGGCACTCAGAGCTATGAGTTTTCCTCTTAGTACAGCTTTCTTTGTGTACCGTAAGTTTGGGTATGTTGTACCTTCATTTTCATTAAATTCTAAAAAGTCTTTAATTTCTTTATTTCTTCCTTGAAGACATTATCATGGAGTAGAGCATTGTTCAACTTTCATGTATATGTTGGCATTCTTCCCTTATTGTTATTGAAGACCAGCATTAGCCCGTGGTGCTCTGATAGGACGCATGGGATTATTTCTATGTTTCGGTATCTGTTGAAGCCTGTTTTGTGCCCTATTATATGATCAATTTTGGAGAAAGTACCATGAGGAGCTGAGAAGAAGGTATATCATTTTGCTTTAGGATAGAATGTTCTATAAATATCTGTTAAGCCCATTTGGTTCATGACTTCTCTTTGTCTGTCTGTGTCTCTGTTTAATTTCTGTTTCCATGATCTGTCCATTGATGAGAGTGGGGTGTTGAAATCTCCCACTATTATTGTGTGAGGTGCAATGTGTGTTTTGAGCTTTAGTAAGGTTTCTTTTACGTATGTAGGTGCCCTTGTATTTGGGGCATAGATATTTGGGATTGAGAGTTCATCTTGGTGGATTTTTCCTTTGATGAATATGAAGTGTCCTTCCTTATCTTTTTTGATGAATTTTAGTTGAAAATTGATTTTATTTGATATTAGAATGGCTACTCCAGCTTGCTTCTTCCGACCATTTGCTTGGAAAGTTGTTTTCCAGCCTTTCACTCTGAGGTAGTGTCTGTCTCTGTCTCTGAGGTGTGTTTCCTGTAGGCAGCAAAATGTTGGGTAGTCATTGCGTATCCAGTTTGTTAATCTGTGTCTTTTTATTGGGAATTAAGTCCATTGATGTTGAAAGATATTAAGGAATAGTGATTGTTGCTTCCTGATATCTTCGTCTTTGGAGGTGAGAATATGTTTGTGTACTTTTCTTCTCTTTGTTTTGTTGCAAAACGATTAGTTTCTTGCTTTTCCTAGGGTGTAGCTTGTCTCCTTCTGTTGAGCTTTCCCATCTATTATCCTTTGTAGGGCTGGATTTGTAGAAAGATATTGTTCAAATTTGGATTTGTCATGGAATATCTTGGTTTCTCCATCTATTTTAATTGAGAGTTTTGCTGGATACAGTAACCTGGGCTAACATTTGTTTTCTCTTAGTGTCTGTATGACATCTGTCCAGGATCTTCTGGCTTTCATAGTCTCTGCTGAGAAGCCTAGTGTAATTCTGATAGGTCTGCCTTTATATGTTACTTGACCTTTTCCCCTTACTGCTTTTAATATTCTTTCTTTCTTTTGTGCATTTGGCGTTTTGACTATTATGTGACGGGAGGAGTTTCTTTTCTGGTCCAATCTATTTGGGGTTCTGTAGGCTTCTTTTATGTTTATGGCCATCTCTTTCTTTAGGTTAGGGAAGTTTTCTTCTATGATTTTGTTGAAGATATTTACTGGTCCTTTGAGTTGGGAGTCTTCATTCTCTTCTATACCTATTATCCTTAGGTTTGATCTTCTCATTGAGTCCTGGATTTCCTGTATGTTTTGGGCCAGTAGCTTTTTCCATTTTACATTATCTTTGACTGTTGTGTCGATGATTTCTATGAAATCTTCTGCCCCTGAGATTCTCTCTTCCATCTCTTGTATTCTGTTGGTGATGCTTGTATCTACGACTCCCTGTCTCTTCCTTTGGTTTTCTACATCCAGTATTGTCTCCCTTTGTGCTTTCTTTATTGTTTCTATTTCCATTTTCAATTCCTTCACCTGTTTGTGTTTTCCTGGAATTCTTTCAGGGATTTTTGTGTTTCCTCTTTAAAGGCTTCTACTTTTTACTTATGTTTTCCTGCATTTCTCTAAGGGAGTTCTTTATGTTTTTCTTGAAGTCCTCCATCATTATGATCAAATGTGATTTTAAATCTAGATCTTGCTTTTCTGGTGTGTTTGGATATTCAGTGTTTGCCTTGGTGGGAGAATTGGGCTCTGATGATGCCATGTAGTCTTGGTTTCTGTTGCTTGGGTTCCTGCCCTTGCCTCTTACCATCAGGTTGTCTCTGGCGGTACCTGTTTTGCTATTTCTGATAGTGCCTTGACCTTCCTATAGGCCTGTGTGTCAGGAGTGCTGTAGACCTGTTTTCCTCTTTTCTTTCAACCAGTTATAGGAACAGAGTGTTCTGCTCTCAAACGTCTAGTCATTCCTGTCCACTGGCTTTCAACTGTCCTGTGTGAGGGAACCAGAAGGGCCTGCCCCTACTTCTCCTAGGTCCCTGTGCCCAGGAGGCTCAGATGGCACTAGGTGCTTTCCTCTAGAGTCAGAAATGTGGGCAGAGAGTAGTCTCCTTTGGTTTCCCAGGAGTGTCTGCCCCTTTGAAGGGTCTAGCTCTCCCTCCCACGAGATAAGTTTCAGGGAGCTGTTTGACAGGGTCCTTTCAGATCCGGGCACAGTCTGGAATGCAGGGTTCCTGCACCTTGACTGTTATAATCTTCCCTCGCCCAGAGGCACTATACAGTTTCCTCTTGGGCCATGGATGTGGGAAAGTGTGGCCAGAAGTGGCGGTCTCTCCTGCTCTGAAGTCTCAGGATTGTCCACCCTTCTCGGCGATCTGCTCTCTCTCCCACAGGGCTTGGGAGCAGCGAGCTATGGGCCGGGATCAGGGAGGTCTGAGTGCCAGCTAGAAACTGGAAGTGTCTGGTCCCAGAGGAATTTTGCCTTTGTGTGTCCTGAGTACACCAGGCAGGTTACTTGGAGCAGAAAAGTTGGTCTTACCTCTGACCTGAAGTCGCTCCTTTTAAGTTTACCTTTGAATTACATTTTAAAATTGTGTGTGTGTGTGAGAGAGGGGGGGGCACACATGTGCGCACATGTGCAGTTTAGGGGACAACTAGTAAGAGTCATATCTTGCCTTCTACCATGTGGGTCTCAAGGACTGAATTCAGGTCATCAGTGCTGGCATCAAATGTCTTTCCCAGCCTGAGTGGACCTAAATCTCACTGGTGAGTACAGCATGAGAGATAGTAGAGAAGAAATATATGGCACAAATAAACTTATTTTGAGACAATAATCTAGCCACAACATGCTATCTTCATAATTATTTGCTAGTACATATAATCAAAGGAATGCAGCACTGTGTATCTTAAGAAATACTAATAAAACAAAAAATATTCAGACAAAAAATTCTAATGATGAAAAATTAGACACCTGCAAGAGGTTTTAACATGGTAAATAAATTATTTGATAAAACTCTCAAATAAAAAAAAATCAACTAATGGGGGAAACAACTATGAATAAGAATCTTACCATCATTTGAAAGTCCTAATCAACTTTTTAGAATAGTTAAAGTCACCATCAGATAAAATGCTAGGCTCTATTGACAAGTCCTCAAGGAACCCAGTCATTCACCAAAACAGAGACCTCCTGTATCCTGAGCTAGCCACTGAGAGAAGCCCAGAGTCCTCACTTCCCTTTTAGCTGTTTATAGTACTCACTCATAACTAACAAAGGGCCACTTCATAAAGTCCTGGGCATATACTTCTCCATGTCCTCTTGTGTCTGTGCTGTAGGGTACTTGTGATACAACTTCCATAAACTACAGGGCAAAAGAAAGTGCCTACGAGAATAAACATAGGTAGACAGAGCGCTCGAAACTGGAAGGAAGGGGCAAACAAGTGTACACTGCCCTTGAGGAATTTATCACCAAAATTAGGAGACAAACTGTGGTTTAAAGTTACAGTGTGCCAGACAAGTTATATTCATGATGGTTTAACACAATGTCAATGTGAAAGAGAAAAACAGAAAACAGCCGCGTAAGCTGAGGGTAAACTTTGCTGTAGATTGCAAGCTTGGCATGTGCTGGGTGCCAGGGCCGTCTCCAGCAGCCCCTATCTGCCTCACAGAACGGCAAGGGATTCACAGTGTGAAGAGAATGAGAAGATACATAGACGAAGACACGGTGAGAACTTAGTGGGAGGGTCTGCTTCGTCCAGTCAATATGTCCACTGAATGTTCTCTGAGCCTAAGATGGGATTGACAGCAAAGGCAACTGAGAAGTGTACAGTATGAAAAGCCTGGACTTCATGTGAGACCAGCCTTAATAAACAAATAAGACAATAACACACAGGAAAATCTTAATACCATAAATTTATAATGGAATTTACTAACAAAATGCGATGGCATGACACAGGTATGAATTACTAAGGGTCTGGGCTATACAGTTCCCAAAATAGAGAGGAAATATAAATTTGATGGGAAAGAGAGAAAGATTTGGCAACAAAATATTAGTCAAAGAGCCCATCAGTACACAACCAAAGGAAAATAGAGCAGCGAGAGATTTAAAAAAAGCACAGTGCCATACATTTCAGATTGTGTAACCCTTTGGATTAAAGATGCTTTGATTAAAAGATGCTCAATTTGAAGTGTACATAAATATTCAACTTGTACCAAGAATATCTGAACACTTCTGATCCCCAGCACCTTAGGTGGGGACATTCAACCTGTGTGAACAGAACGAACGGATGAGAACTATAAAAACAGAACTGATAGATTTATAGCCTTCAAAAAAATAAAAAATAAAAATCTCAACCTTGGCTGTGTTTGGTTATCCTCTCAGGAGAAACTAAACCAACACTTCAAGCCATACTTATATCTCAGTTCTAAAGTGTATCTTAACTTTGTATCATTTACTATAAATTCACTATGGTGATCCAGTTAGAGCTAAATATTCTGAACCTCAAACATTTTTACCTGTCTAACTCCATCTGTACTCCTCCTTTCTCTGACTAACTGATACAGATATGACGGTGACCAATGAACAGAAACTGGCAGGCTAGGCATGAAGTCACACCTGTAATCATGGAGTCACACCTGTAATCCTGGTGGTCAGAAAGTTAAGACAGGGAGATCCTAAGTCCAAGGCTGAAATAGATACTGTACAAAGAGATTCTATGTCACACAAATACACACACACACACACACACACACACACACACACACACACACACACACACACGAGAGGGAGGGAGGGAGGGAGGGAGGGAGGGAGGGAGAGAGAGAGAGAGAGAGAGAGAGAGAGAGAGAGAGAGAGAGAGAGAAGAAAAAAGAGAAACCAGCTAGCAAAGTAAAGTGGTAACTAAACAATAATACTGTTTTTTTATTTGGGTGAGCACTTTGTACAGTCAGAGATGAAGTTTTATCATACATATCAGTATATTTTGAAGAGATATTTCTTTTTTATTGGACTTTTTATTTATATTTCAAATGTTATTGCCTTTCCCAGTTTCCCAGACATAAGCCAGCTATCCCATACCACTCCCTTCTTCTATAAGGGTGTTCCCCTCCCTATATATATTCCCTGCCCATATCCCCCACCACATTCCCCTACACTGGGGGTTCTACCTTGGCAGGACCAAGGGCTTCTCCTTCCATTGGTGGCAAACAAGGCCATGTTCTGCTACATATGCAGTTGGAGCCATAGGTCTGTCCGTGTGTAGTCTTTTGGTAGTGGTTTAGTCCCTGGGAGCTCTGGTTGGTTGGCATTATTGTTCTTATAGGGTAGCAAGCCCCTGAGGCTCCTTCAATCCTTTCTCTAATCCCTCCAAAGGGGTCCTGTTCTCAGTTCAGTGGTTTCCTGCTAGCATTCACTTCTGTATTTGACATGTTCTGGCTGGGTCTCTCAGGAGAGATCTATATCTGGTTCCTGTCAGCATGCACTTCTTAGCTTCATCAATCTTATCTAGTTTTGGTGGCTGTATATGTATGAGCCGCATGTGAGACAAGCTCTGAATGACCATTCCTTCAGTCTCCGCTCCAAACTTTTTGCCCCCATATACACTCCTATGAATATTTTTGTTCCCCCTTTTAAGGAGTGAAGCATCCACACTTTGGTCATCCCTTTAGAAACTTCATGTGGTCTGTAGATTGCTTCTTGCGTAATTCGAGCTTCTGGGCTAATATGTACTTATCAGTGAGTGCATATCATGTGTTCTTTTTGTGATTGGGTTACCTCACTCAGGATGATATTTTCTAGTTCAATCCATTTGCCTATGATTCTCATGAAGTCACTGTTTTTGATAGCAGAGTAGTACTCCATTGTGTAGATATACCACATTTTCTGAATCCATTCCTCTGTTGAAGGGCATCTGGCTTCTTTCCAGCTTCTGGCTATTATAAATAAGGCTGCCATGGACATAGTACAGCATGTGTCTTTGTTGTATGTTGGGGCATTTTTGGGTATATCCCCAGAAGAGGTATAGCTGGGTCCTTAGGTAGTGTAATGTCCAATTTCCCGAGGAACCTCCAGACTGATTTCCAGAATGGTTGTATCAGTTTGCAATCCCACCAACAATGGAGGAGTGTTCTTCTTTCTCCATATCCTCGACAGCATCTGCTGTCGCTGGAGTTTTTGATCTTAGCCATTCTAACTGGTGTGAGGTGGAATCTCAAGGTTGTTTTGATTTGCATTTTCCTGATGACTAAGGATTGAGCATTTCTTTAGGTGGTTCTCAGCCATTCGATACTCCTCAGCTGAGAATTCTTTGTTTAGCTCTACAGCCCACTCGATATTAAAATGGCTACTCCAGCTAGTTTCTTCCAACCATTTGCTAGGAAAGTTGTTTTCCAGCCTTTCACGCTGAGGTAGTATCTGTCTTTGTCTCTGAGGTGTGTTTACTGTACTCGGCAAAAAGCTGGGTCCTATTTACGTATCCAGTCTGTTAGTGTATGTCTTTTAATTAGGGAATTGAGGCCATTGATGTTGAGAGATATTAAGGAATAGTGATTGTTGCTTCCTGTTATTTTCGTGGTTAGAGGTGGAATTATGTTTGTGTGGCTCTCTTCTTTTGGTTTCATTGCTAGTAGATGACTTTCTACTTTTTCTAGGGTGTAGTTGCCTTCCTTGTGTTGGAGTTTTCCATCTATTATCCTTTGTAGCACTGGATTTGTAGAAAGATATTGTGTTAATTTGGTTTTGTCATGAAATATCTTGGTTTCTCCATCTATGTTAATTGAGAGTTTTGCTGGATATAGTAACCTGGGCTGGCATTTGTGTTCTCTTAGAGTCTGTATGATATCTGTCAAGGATCTTCTGGCTTTCATAGTCTCTGGTGAGAAGTCTGGTGTAATTCTGATAGGTTTGCCTTTATATATTACTTGACCTTTTTCCCTTACTGCTTTTAATATTCTTTCTTTGTTTTGTGCATTTGATGTTTTGACTATTATGTGACGGGAGGAATTTCTTTTCTGGTCCAATCTATTTAGAGTTCTGTAGGCTTCTTGTATGTTTATGGGCATCTCTTTCTTTAGGTTAGGGACATTTTCTTCTATAATTTTGTTGAAGATATTTACTGGTCCTTTGAGTTGGGAGTCTTCACTCTCTTCTATACCTATTATCCTTAGGTTTGATATTCTCATTGTGTTCTGGATTTCCTGGATGTTTTAGGCCAGTAGCTTTTTGTGTTTTGCATTATCTTTGATGGTTGTATCAATGTTTTCTATGGTATCTTCTGCCCCTGAGATTCTCTCTTCTATCTCTTGTATTCTTTAGTGATGCTTGCATCTATGACACCTGATCTCTTCCCTAGGTTTTCTCTCTCCAGGGTTGTCTCCCTTTGTGCTTTTCCTTATTGTTTCTATTTCCATTAAAGGTCCTAGATAGTTTTGTTCAATTCCTTCACCTGTTTGGTTGTGTTTTCCTACAATTCTTTATGGGTTTTCATGTTTCCTCTTTAAGGGCCTCTATTTGTTTACTTGTATTGTCCTGTATTTCTTTAAGGGAGCTATTCATGTCCTTCTTAAAGTCCTCCATCATCATCATAAAATGTGGTTTTTAAATCCAAATCTTGCTTTTCCGGTGTGTTGGATATCCGTATCTGCTTTGGTAGGAGCTGGGCTCTGATGATTCCAAGTGGGCTTGGTTTCTGTTGCTCAGGTTCCTACACTTTCCTCTCAACATCAGGATGTCTCTGCTGTTAGGTTGTCTTGCTGTCTCTGACAATGGCCTGACCCTCCTGTAGGCCTTTATGTCAGCACTCCTGTAGACCTGTTTCCTCCAGCCTGATCTGGGAACAGAGTGTCCTATACTCTCAGGTGTGTAGGCATTCCTGGCAAGTGGCTTTCAGTTCTTGGCGGAGACAGAAACCTAAAGGGTCCTGCCCGTGACTGCTCCTAGGTTCCTGTGCCCAGATGGCACTAGGCGATTTACTCTTGGGTTGGGAATGTGGGATTTGGGGGCAGGGAGATTGAATAGGTTTTTTTAAATGTATGTGTGTAACACTAAAATTATAAAGCAACATTTAAACATGTGCAGAAAAAACAATTTTGCAAAAAAAAACCTCATAGCAACTTCATAAATTAGGAATTAGCATATGATTATATGTACTGTGAATCAAAAGATCAAAGTCCCATTCTTTTCATATCCTACAGACAAAAGCTAACTTGGCTGAGAAGCACCTAAAAAAATGTTCAACATCCTTAGTCATAAGGGAAATGCAAACCAATACAACCCTGAGATTCCACCTCACACCAGTCAGAATGGCTAAGAACAAAAACACAGGTAGCCACAGATGCTGGCGAGGATATGGAGAAAGAGGACCACTCTTCCATTGCTGGTGGGATTACAAGCTGGTACAACCACTCTGGAAATCAGTTTGGTGGTTCATTAGAAATTTGAGGATAGCACTACCTGAGGACCCAGTTATACAACTCCTGGGCATATACCGAAAAGATGCTCCAATATATAACAAGGATACATGTTCTACTATGTTCATAACAGTCTCATTTATAACAGCCAGAAGTTGGAAAGAACCCAGATGTTTTTCAACAGAGGAATGGATACAGAATATGTGGTACATCTACACAATGGAGTACTACTCAGCTATGAAAAACAATGACTACATGAAATTCTTAGGCAAATGGATGAAACTAGAAAGTATCATCCTGAGTGAGGTAACCCAATACCAAATACTACTACTACTACTACTACTACTACTACTACTACTACTACTACTACACATGATAAATACTCACTGATAAGTGGATATTAGCCCAAAAGCTCAGAATACCCAAGAAACAATTCACAGATCATATGAAGATCAAGAAGAAGGAAAAATAAAATGTGGATGCTTCAGTCCTTCTTAGAAGGGAAAACAAAATACTCATGGGAGGAAATACAGGAACCAAGAGTGGAGCAGGGCCTGAAAAAAAAGGCCATTCAGAGACTGCCCATCCTGGGAATCCATCCCATGTGCAGTCATAAAACTCAGTCACTATTGCTGATACCAAGAAGAGCTTGCTGACAGGAGCCTAGTATGGATGTCTTCCGAGAGACTCTGCAAGAGCCCTACTGATACAGATGAATATGGTTGTACCTAACCATTGGACTGAGTGAGGAGACCCCAATAGAGGAGTTAGAGAAAAAAAAACTGAAGGGGTTTGCAACACCATAGAAGAACAACAATATCAACCAACCAGACCCCACTAGAGCTCCCAGGGACTAAACCACCAACCAAAGAGTACACATGGAGGAACCCATGACTCCAGCCGCATATGTAGCAGAGAATGGCGACCTTGTTGGGCGTCAATGGGAGGAAAAGCCCTTGGTCCTGTGAAGACTCGTTTCCCCAATGCAGGATAATGTCAGGGCACTGTGGTTGGAGGAAGTAGATGGGTGCGGGAGCATCCTCATAGAAGTAGGGTGAGAGGGGAGTGTGTAGAGGAGAGGGAGAAAGGGGATAACACTTGAAATGTAAATAAATAAAATATCCAAGAAAAATAAAATAAAAAATCAGAAATTATCTTTAAATCAATCTGTCATATTTTTTAATTTAATCTATTTTTGAGGACTTCATATATAAGCTATATTTATATCATTTTCCTCACCCACCCTCTAATTATCCCATACTCCCCATTTTTTCCATTTTGTGGCCTCATTTTCTTTAATTATTATTGATATGCCCACTCACATTCAATTATTACTGATACTCACATACACATACCCCTGAAGAATTCATTATTCTCTCTCTCTCTCTCTCTCTCTCTCTCTCTCTCTCTCTCTCTCTCTCACACACACACACACACACACACACACACACACACACACACAATGGATGAATAGGTAGGAGGATAAACGAACAGGTGAGACAATAGCTAGCCAGTCTCCATGTTTCCTCCAACAGGAACAAGTGAGGCCCCTAACTGTATATCCAAGTGATGTAAGAAAATGAACTGCCAACCCATAATATCATGAAAAAAATTACCACAAACGTCTAAAAGTGCAGTTGAGATAGTTCTGTAAACAAGGGAAATGATGTAAGAAACCTCAGGCATCAGGAAGACAAACAACAGAAAGAACAAAAATAGGGTAAATACAATAACTTTCCCTTCTCTTGAATTTCCTCAATTAAGTTTTATGTTTAAAGCAAATATTGTAGAACTAACATGGCTCTCAACTACAAAGAGGAAATATTTAAGGCAATTATAATCTAGTTTAGTCAGAAAAGAGGAGAACTTTGCTTCTAGATCTTACTGGATCTGGTAAGAATATGTCAGACACCATGGGAACTGATGCTCCAGCATCAAATTACATCATCAAATAATCAAACACTGTTGACATAGATAACAGTCACTCTACTATTCCTGTAGAAAGGTGAAACAATAAAGAGTAGGGCTTGGGCCTGGTCATGGGCTTAGTAGGTAAAGGCGATTGCCACTGAGCCTAAGAATCTAAGTTTAAAGCAGAAACCCACATAGTCCAGTCCCCACAATTGCCCTGTGATTCCACATGTGTGCTGGGGCCTGCATGTATCCTCACCCTGACATAAGTAAATAAATTTAATTAAAATAGGTTTAGAATAATGGGGCTTGGATTATTCTATGTCTAGAATAATCACTGGTTTACTATGTGATCTTCAGTGTGTCATTTAATTTTTCTGAGCTATAAATGACCTCCACAAAATTAAGGAATTAAACTGATATATTTTAAGTGCTTACATCCTCTCTAATTTAAAATCAAAAAAAGATTTTACCATAGGAAAAAAAGCTAGAAATAATGACCTTATATATAAACAAACAAACAAACAAGTCAGTGTCCAGACAAACTATTTTCACCATCAGATTTTATGGCTTTTTTTTTCTGTCTTTTTTTTTCAGACTTTTCCTTCCTATTGTGTTTCTTTTATATGAATCATCTACATGTTCAGTATAATAATGACACCAAGAAGCTCCTGATTTGTTTGTTTAATATTTTCTTGGAAGATTGATAACCTTTAAAAATAAATACTTTAACCAACTGTTTTCCATTTTTTATTTTTTACTATATGGGTCTTGGGGACTAAACTCAAGTCCTCCAGCCGACCATCTCGTTGGGCCCCTTAATTTTATATGCCAGGGAGGACATGTGCATGGGTGTGCCAGAGTATACATCCAGGTCAGAGAAGGGTGTCAGACTTGTCAGAAAGTGCCCATCCACACTCAGAGCTATCTCACTGCAGTGCCTGTCCACACTCAGAGCTATCTCACTGCAGTGCCTGTCCAAACCCAGAGCTATCTCACTGCAGTGCCTGTCCATACCCAGAGCTATCTCACTGGCGAAAATTTGCCATCTTAATCATTAACAAATTAAATTTTGAAATTTTGTCTATAACTCAAATAAACTGGAAGGGGTGCTTGGAGGTGAGGGGGAGCTGGAATGGGGTGAGGAACTGGGGTAGGGGTAATGGGAAGGCGGGCAATGGCTGAAATGTAAATTAATAAAATAATTAAAACAGAATTACAGATTGTTTAATGGAGTCTTCAATCTATTTTATTTTATTTTATTTTTAAGGGTAGCTTAAAAGGTTTTTTATAAGATCTGTGGCTTGAATTCTTTTACCATTTAATGATAAGAAGCATCTAAAAATTATTGTGAGACACACTGTGAGGCACACTGTAGATAAACCTATGTGCATACAGTGGGGCATACTTATTAGTTGAGAGTTCTGAGGCAATTCTGTTAAGAAGAAAAAGTTCCACAAACTTGATTTTAATTTTAAGTATTAAGTTATTTCTTTTTGCTTTAAAATTCAGATTTTTAAAAAGCCTCTTGGTGCTTTAGATATAGAGTTTATTTACAGTGATAAAATACATCACTCAGGTAATCTTATAACTAGCATTTATATGAGGTAATATTTTCAAGCAATTCAGGGACCTTGGATTTACATACATTAGAGCCAGCAGTCAAGGAACAATGCTGAGTCAAGAAGTACAAGGAAAACAGAGATAAAACCCACAGCAAGAGCTCACACGACAAGGAACATGGGAACACACATAGGACAAAGAAGAAGGCACGTGTCCCAGGTGTGTTTTACATCTTTAGAAAGCACTCATGAGACTCGAAAGGCTGCGGGAAGGAAGCCCCCTCTCCCGCACTGACCTGTAACAGCTGGGTGGCAGTGGCCCTCTGCTCAGGACTCTTCACCAAGCACTTCTTCACAAAATCCGTGAAGTCGTCAGACCAGAGCTCAGGTTTCCTGAATGTTGGTGGTGGGTTTGTAGGAATCATAAAAATAGCCTAGTGTAGAAGAGACATGCAGAAGACACAGTGAGAACCACAGGAGGACAGCCACATAAGTATGTCTCAATTTTCCTATCAGATTCTAAATCTCGAAAATGAATTTAAGGTGATACAGGAATTCCAGTGCGATTGCAACTTGGAAACCAAGTCTGTCTGCTGTGAATGTGTTCATTTCCCATTATATCCGGCTACTTCAATTATAGCTCACTGAGCACCTTATTTCTTATTTTGTCTGGTTTTTGAATCTATCTCCAAAGGAGATATATTTATAGACCTTTTGCCAGACACTAACTGTTATAGATATATTTCTAAATCTTGTTACTTATGCCAGATTTATTGAGTATTTCAGTTTTATGTTAAGTACTGCAGCTAGAAAAGGTCGGCAGCAGGCAAATCTGCATGTGTAACCCAAATTAATTAAGCATAGACAAAATTACTACTGTTCTTGAATACTAGATAATGAAGATTCTAAATGAAAATTTTAAGTATCCGAAGTTAAGTGCTAAATATTCATCTGACAGTTCAAATTTGAAAGGCATAAGGAAGTCCTCCACCTCAGAGCCTGTGGTAACCATCTCTTCCACAGTCCATGTGAGATAGCAAAAGCAAACTGAAACAAACACATACGATACTCAGTAAACATTAACACTTTTACTCATACATGCTATTAAAACAGCAGTAATGAAATTCTTGTGAAATAAGAAGAATTAGAACACATAATAACTACTCATAGGTAATTTTATGCATCTACTAATATGTAAATTTATAGAACTGTACAATTAACACTACAGGTGAGAGGGCAAAGTCCTTTTAACAGCAATAAATAAGCAAACTTAGCACACTATCATGGATTCTTAACAGAGAGAACCTCAGAGGAAGCACACCAAGTCTCTCCTTGTAGGTCTGAGCATTCTTCCCTTTGGAAAGATATCTTTTCATCTGACTCTAGATGGGCCTCTTCTTTTGTATGCAAATTTAATGAATGTTAAGTCCTGCTCATTCTCCTTAGAGCATAAAAAAGACAGGGGGTATTATATTAATTTATAAATTACAATAACATTTAGAAATTAAGTTTTTATTAAAAGAATTGAAATATTGTTTGCAGCTAAAACTTCTGTTCATATATAGAGAAAAAGTCAGAACTACAAAGGTATACACAAAACATTTTACTGCATCAATTTAATGTTTCCCTGTATAAGACAGAGCTACTGTTGTCCACTGAATTTGTATTAATTGGCAAAAAGGTGGCTTGAAATTACAATTAAAGATATACAACAGAATATTTACTTCAACTTGTTCATTTTACAGAAAAATAACCTCAAGCCTAGGGAGATTAAGAGTTAAAAATGAAATTTCAGATGTCCAACAGGGCTGTCATTTAAATCATCAGAAAAGCATCATAATGCTTCGAAGTTTCAACAAGCAAAGATGATTCTTAAATCTAAACAAACACCTAAGGAGATGTGAGGCACAGCAAGTGGTCCTGAGGTCAGCATGGGTCCATCAAGTCCTCCCCTGATTCCATGAGAGGAAGACAGCATAAGCAAGCTTTAAGACTATAAACTTACTAGACTTTAAGACTTACTAGAATCACAACTGCTACACTTACTAAGCTGACGTCTACTCAACCAAATAGGAGAATATTCAAATCAAAGTTTTCTCAGCAAACAGCATCGGGAAGACTGCAGAAGAAATGAAGCCTGTGCTACAATGACACACAAAACTATTAAGGACTTACCCCTGAGAGCTAGAGCCATCAAACTCTTACGAGAGAGACGTATAAGAAAAATGTCATGACAAGCAATTTGTCAATGACTTCTTGTCTGAAACCAAAGGTCAGGCATTTAAAAAAAAAAGGAAGGTGAACTTCACAGAAAACTAAGGCTCTGCACATTAATGGACGCTATTGCAAGAGTAAACATAGTATTTCATAGAAGATCCCTTCAACCCAACAATCAAAAATACATAAAGTACAATTCTAAAATAAGGGAAGGACTTAAATAAACATTTCTGCAAAGAAACAAAAACAGCAAACAGGCACAGGGCAGATACGTATTACTACTCACAGGAAAAGGCAATCAGACACAAAGATGAGATATAGCACTTGGAACCCAACAGGAGAACCTCTGGGAAGAGAGGAGATGGGGAAGGAGAGGGAAGCGACAACAAAACTGAACCCTTAAAAATTATTAAAACTGGGCCTGGAGAGGTGGCCTAGAATTTAATTCTTGCAGGGGACCCATGTTCAATTCCCAGCACCCACACGGTGGCTCACAATTGTCTGTAACTCCAGTCCTAGGAACCCTGATGCTCTTTTTTTGACCCTGTGGGCACTACACATATACATGGTGAACATACATACAGGCATGTAAAATGCTCATACACGTACAGTGTAGCTAGTATTGCAAAGCAAAATAAACACATATAATCAAATGACCATATTTCTAAGGTCATTTTCTGTATAGTCAGCTGATACCGTGATTCAGCTGCTAAAAGTTATGATGGGTCACTGACCAAGCAGTAACAGTAGGTTTATTTTGTTCTCTTGTGTGTTGTTTACTTATTTAAACAATGTGAAGCTTACCATAAGGTTCGAGACTCTCTTAGAATTAGGCTGACTTAAACCAGGATGTCACTTGGTCAGTCAGTCATCTACTTTATTCAATGGTCCTTTAAGTAAGTGACCTTGTAAGCTTTGCTATTACAAATTTTAAAATACTATCTATACCTGGGACCCACAGAGCTCACAGTCAACTTACAGAGAACAATTAATGAACAGAGGAAACAAACACCATGAGGTCTATCTCCAACTACGTGGGTTCATCTGTGATGGCTCCATAGTAATACTGGACTCTAGTGAGGCTACAAGAATGGACAAAATAAAACAGCAGGTTCAGGAATGAGAGCAAATCACCTGCTCCTTCAAACTAGAGGGAAACAGCACTTCTGAACCTCTTCTCTGAAAACAGTCCCTTGAGAGTTGACCTTAACCTCAACTGCAGGTAGATACTAGATTGTCTAGATAAACGCTGTTCCCTGCTGCTCTGTTACAAACAGGCAGATAACAGGCCCAACGATTTATGTCCTTGAAGCTAACTAATGCTTCTCCTTTGAACTTTGAGCCAATAAGCTGCAGCCTTATCTTCTGATAATCTTAACATATAAGGCTCACCTGGCAGTAGCTATTAGAAACCAGAGAATAAAAAGCTTTACTCTAACTCTTATTTACCCAGTCCCATCATAAAATGAGTATAATGTCACATCACACTGGCAAACAAGCGCCGAGCAAGCATGGACGCTGAGCGTACAGTTCAAATAGTGAGTCTATTAAAATGTCTCCAGGAAAATGCTTTATCTTTCATTTCTGTCTTTAACTTTTTAGAAAAATCAGTAACAGATGTAGATTTTTCTCAGTCTTTACAGGGTTCAACCAACCATGAGGATCCTCTTAAGAATCTCTAGGTTTTATGTAAGTCAAGTCATAAGCCCCTGTTGTAGAAAGTATTGATTACCAGTGGCTAGCCTTAAAATTCCCTGCCACCAACCAAACAGCACAGACACACGTTAGAGCCATATAATTGATCTTATCTCTAACACCTTTTGATTGAAGAATGTTAGTGCAATAAATTATATGATTAGCCTGTGCTTGTTTCTACACAGTATATTGCTTAACTACACACTAAACCTATCACTAAGGTTTTTTTTTTTTTTTAATTTCTCTGATCATAAGAACTCTGAAGAGGCCAAAAATTAAATGTGCTTCAAAATGTCTAACTAGCTTCATGCTTGAAAACTCATGCTTTAAACTCCATAGAGCCCCAACTTGCAGAAAGTGCTTCACTGAGAATCTGTCCACATAGATTTATAATCTCAGTGGAATGAATCAACAACTGTGTCTGACTAAGGCAGCTGATCTTGAATGCACAGGAGCACTGAGCTTGCCAGGATAACAGTACGTCACAGACGTGAACAAAAGAGCGTCTTCCCAGCAAATGAGGGGACGGTGGAGAGGACCCTCAAAGAACAGCAGAGCTGTTTTGTGAGAGTGAACATAATACACAGGTAGCACCCTTAGTCAAATAAAGACGGTATCTTTAAAAGGTAAATATAGTAATAGCCTTTCTTTAAAATACTGCAAATAAGAGCAAACAATACATGAAGGTGAAGCTGGAAATCATCAGAAACAGCCACTGACTGCATCGTCAGGGCGGTGTTTTCATACAGGGAAGCGGTTGGACAGTTCTTTGTATACAAAAGATGTCAGCATCCAGGTGTAAAGCCCCAGCTCTGCAAACAGTACCGTGCTGGTGTGAAAGAGACGCAAAGGTGAAACAAATGGGTGAAGAAACCCTGTTCCTGCCTTGCATTCCTTACAGTGGAGTGAGCAAAGCACAGGAGTAGAAACTCACAATTTGCCAGCTCTAGTTAGAGCAGCAGTTCTCATCCTGTGGGTCTCGACCCCTTTGGGGGGGTGTCAAACAACCCTTTTCACAGGGGTCACACATCAGATATCCTGCATATTAGAATTTATATTACAGTTTCCACTGCAGTTCTTAACTGTAGCAAAATTACAGTTATTACGTAGCAATGAAAATAAACTTATGGTTGGAGGTCACCACAACATGAGGAACTTAATTAAAGGTTCCACAGAATTGTTGAGTTAGAGGACCATCCACAATCACTCATCAGGCCAGGAACCAAAACGTCAGTCTGCCTGCCCGGAAAGTACTCCAGGAAGAGGCACAGTGGGTACTCCGGCTCTGAGTGAGAGCAGCTACTGGCCTGAGCACAGATCTATCTGTGACATTAGAGAACACTCAGCGGCACAACCCTACGCTTATCAGGGAAAGGGTTCCCTTGTGGATTCTCAGTCTCAAAAGGAATTTGAGGAAGAATTTTATTATTATTTGAGAGAAAAAATATTAAGGCAGGTAATTCCCTCTGCCAGGGAAGAGGGAGACAGAAAGTCGTACCTTTAGGTTAGGCCAAAAATAAACAGCAATTGCAGGAACTCAGGCAAATATTTAATCAAAAAAGCAATCTGTCTTCCATAATTCCTCTACCTCACCTTGGAAATGCTTTAATCCATGTCTTAGTAAAAGATACAGCGAAAGCAGTTTTGTTGTGGTTGTTTAAAAAACAAACAAACAAACGATGCAGCAGTCTCTACCTGCATAATCTTCTTTAACCCTCCTGTGAAGCAGGAACGCAGCCCAAAGCCTGGGCTGTGAGTGCTCAGCAGTCCCACATGTCACAGCTACCTGAGAAACATTCTTCTAACGATCATTTTATACAGCAAGAGTACCAAGGACCCACTCCAAACCTCACTGTAGGAGGCACAAACTTAGGGAAATGTGCCCGTTTTATAGACTGAGAGCCATAGCAGAGGAATGTTGAGACTCACAAAAGCTTACCATCCCAGGGGCAGGCTTTCATCAACAGTAACTGGACTGCGCCTGCTGCTCTATTTTGTTACCTAAAAGGCAGATGTCCATCTATCTGTGTTACAGATGTACTTCATTTCACTGTCTTACGGTTTTACTCACACGGAGATAAACGACTCGACTGCACAGATGGCAAGAACACAGCTCCGCCCCGTACGTCCCATAAGGAATGAGACAGCCTGTACTTCCACATTCACAGAACTGAAAAGGGCACCACCACACGGCTCCTGCCAGGGTTCGTCTGAAAAGACCAAGACTGGAGTGAAGACGTCCACCCTTCAGTGGGCATCTCGCCACCCCTGTATGTAGAGACCATGGGAGCTTGGAGCCCCACCTCGGCCTGGCAGTAATCAGCTGCCCTTTGCTCTGCCTACTGAGGAGGTCTACACACCCAGAGGACTTTCACTATCACCCAACAGTAAAACAATCACCAAGCAATGGATCCTCACGAGGAGCCGGAACTGTGACGCCACCAGCCAGCAATGACAAGCCACTCCTGCCACTGGTGTCCACAAAGGCCGAGCAAGGAATCTCAAGTCCAAACTCTACTGGTCCCCAGCTGGCGTAATGTCAAAAACGTGCATCTAGCATAGAGCTGACATGAGACTTGGAGACTGAAAACCTTTTTATGTCCAATTTTCAACTAAAAATTCCTTATCTTATTGAAGAATCTGGAAGATTATAACTTCATTGACAAAAAGACAGTAGATGTTTTTAATAGAGGTGTTAAAAAACTTTAAAGCAGAAAACAGAAGAAAAGTGCCTCAATTAACAACTATAAATAATAGTTGAAGGGCATGCACATATAGATTATAGATATAGATATATAGATATAGATATAGATACACACTAAATGGAAAGTTAGACATGAGAAGCACAATAGCCAAAACAGAAAGCTCAGTGTGTGGCTTCAATACCAGGCAGGGAAGAGCTAGTGAAAAAGGACCAGCAAGCGAGAGGACAGAACAACAGAGTAAATACTCACTCTGTAAGAGCAACAGGGGGAACCTGACGTGGGCACATGGGGGTAAGGCTGAGAGAACTGAGGAAGGCATGGATAGAGAGTCCCATGAACTTCTCTGGGACCAAGTCAAACATCCAGCATCCAGGTCTCTGGAGTTGTATTTTAAACTACATAGCTAACACTGCAATTCATCTTACAACACATCCAGCTGCCTGCACTACATCTGCGAAAGGCTGGACCAACCAGCAGTCAGCCAGCGACCAGGCTCCGTAGGCCCCACTAGATTCTAGGGGAGGGGCAAGTCTTGCCTTCAGTTCTGCATCTACTAGTGAGTTATCAGGCTGCAATTTCTAGCTCCAGACCACAGTAGCCCAGACGATCCTGGGTAAATTCACTGAGCCACAAAGCAAAACAAAGATCCACGAGTGTAGGGGAAGGCTGTGTAGGAACATAGAGGAGGAGCTGGTGGGATCAGGGAGAGAACGAAAAGGTAAGTGCGAGTAGAAACACAGGAGATGGGATCGGCACTGGCAGCTTCTCCACATTCGTGTGTGGATTTTTTTTTATACAAATGAAGGTGTAAGGCATTAATGCAAGCAAATGCTCCAGTGAACACATTCAACATTCACCTTTATAACCACTGTAAATAAGTCTGTTAACATTTTCTGCACAATGCCAGCATTTGGATTTTTTTTAAATAAGTAAATTTCTTATTGACAGAAACTAAATGATGTGTGTAGCATTTTATCACACAGGAGATTCCATCCATTCATTAGACTTTTCTAACTAGGTGTCCTGCATGCAAGTGCATGTTTTTAATGTTGTCTGTCTTCTGTGCTGTTCCTGTAAGTTTGCTATTAAAATACATTAAACTATAAAAACAGAAGAAATGAAAAGGTGGGCCACGAAGAGTCAGATGCAGCACATACATATACAAAACTGTTGAAGAGCAAACTCAGTTAATAAAAACTTTGCTAGAAATTTCTAACATTTTGCAGAAAAGATTTAGCCTATAGAGTCCAGAGACTGTACAAATCACAAGACAGAAAAATAGACATTCATATAAAAACATATTAATGAATTTCAGAAAATTAATGACTGAGGGCAAAAAACAATGTGAATGTTCACAGAAATGAGACCTTACCTTTAAACAGACAATGAAATGATGGCTGATTTCTTATCAGAAACCGTGAGTGTTGGAATGGCATTAAGTGATTAGCTACGAGAACTGCCAGCAGATTACCACAGACAGTGGAATTACCCTTCATGATGCACAGAAATCAAGATTCTAAGATAAGAAACCTTAACAGAATCATCAAGGCTCTAGCCTAAAAGAAGGTTGAAACCAATTTTCTAAATAAAGAAAAATATGTAATATGAAAATGTAAAATACCAGAAGGAAAGTAGAATACAGCTTAAATCAGTAAGTACAACAGATTCTCCTTTTACCTGAGTTTTTGAAATTATTTTTCATAGTTTCAACAAAAATTTAATACATATAGAAAACATTATTAATACATGGGAAAAAGTTAGAGAACAAAGAAGAAATTGGGGTTTTATATGCCACCCAAGCTGGTAAAACAGATAAACTCATATACATAATGAATAAATCAAAATGGAACACAAAAATACATGCAAGAAACCCACAGGAAGACAAGAAACCAGAAACCAAAAACCTGAGGAAATACAGAAAAGGATAAAATAAATGTAAAAAATGAAAAAGACAACTCTGTTATAGTTACTAAACTTCAACATCCCCTGACAACAGCCAGCGCCTGTCAAGAACCGAAGGACAGAGGAGTCTCAATCCATCGCCTCACAGACCTCGCTGTCACTTACAGTGTCTGCACCGAGTGTGCGTAGATTCCAAGAAAGCCCGTATCCTGAGGCACGTACATACCGACAGATCTAAAGAGCTGACTTCCTAGAGTAGCCCGCTACACTGCAGCTGAACTAGGTGTCTTATTAGAAAGATAAGCAAAAGCACCAGTACCTGGGGTCTAAACTGCAAACTTGTAAATAACCCATGGGTCAAAAGAAAAAACCTTGAGGTAAAGATTTAAAACCCTGAACTGAATGAAAGTGAAATGCAGAACACCAGGTTTACAGACATATGACACAGTCCCGAGAGCAGATTTTCCAGTCAACATTATCATTCCCATCCTTTAATTTTCTTTGTCTCTCTCCCAGTCCCATCTCTACCAGCCTCCAAATATTGGCTCTCAGTGCTGTCTACCCTTCCAGAAATGTCTCACATTCCATGTTTCTCTTTTATAACACTTCATCCTCCCTACACCACATCAAACTTGGCATTGTTGAATTCATCCCAGTTCAGTAATAGAAAAGCAAACCAATCAAGACATTGAGTGAAAGAAAGAAGGTAAATAACAACTCTCCCACCTATGCACAAACTTCAAATCGGTTAATAATAGCCCCAAACGCATGCAATTGGCAGACTTTCAGAAACATGGAAGTGGATAGTGTAAGGCCAGAAACTTCTCCTAGTCCTCTACTCTATAGTTGTGAGGAAGGAAAGGGAGTGTGTGGTAGCGGAGTACAACAGATCTTCCCGCTTCATACACTGATTTAGGAGAGCTCCTCCAGGGCAGGGTATTACAGTAGGTGAACTAAGGAAATGGGGTAGCTTCATGAAGATGTGTCTTACGAGCCTGAAAACCCAAGCTTAGATCTATTAGCCAGTAGAGGTAATTCTAATAGATCTTTGTTTTTTTCCTATTAGAAGGGGAGAAAGATGATCTGTAGCTAAAACACTTGAAGGTCAGAGGTCTTAAGAAATGAACATAGAGGAAAAACTTCACAACTAACTTAACATTTTTTACTTTTATACTTCCAGAGATCCAATTAAAAATGAAGACAAAAATCTATGTATGCCTTTCTATCACATCTCACATTTGGATGAGAAAACAAAACCAATCTATCCATTCATCCATCCATCCATCCATCCATCCATCCATCCATCCATCATTCATCCAATCCATCATCTATCCATCCATCATCCATCCACTCATCCATCATCCATCCATCCACCCATCATCCATCCATCATCCATCATCTATCGCCTATCCATCCATCCAGGGTCTGACAACAACTTAACACCTTTACTACCACAGCTCAAGCCCCTCCATCTCCTACCAGGTCTACTGAAGAAGTAACGTCTTCATTGTTTATTCCTCTGCTTGTACCATGTGTAGCTACCAACCCTTCTCAATAAGAATACCCTTAGCAGGGAATAGGGAGGAAAAATTTAGAACAGAGGCTGAAGGAACGCCCATTCAGAGCCTGCCCCACATGTGGCCCATACATATACAGCCACCCAATTAGATAAGATGTATGAAGCAAAGAAGTGCAGACCGACAGGAGCCGGATGTAGATCTCTCTGAGACACACCCAGAATACAGCAAATACAGAGGCGAATGCCAGCAGCAAACCACTGAACTGAGAACAGGACCCCCGTTGAAGGAATCAGAGAAAGAACTGGAAGAGCTTGAAGGGGCTCGAGACCCCATATGTACAACAATGCCAAGCAACCAGAGCTTCCAGGGACTAAGCCACTACCTAAAGACTATACATGGACTGACCCTGGACTCTGACCTCATAGGTAGCAATGCATATCCTAGTAAGAGCACCAGTGGAAGGGGAAGCCCTGGGTCCTGCTAAGACTGAACCCCCAGTGAACTAGACTGGTGGGGGGAGGGCGGCAATGGGGGGAGGTTTGGGAGGGGAACACCCATAAGGAAGGGGAGGGGGGAGGGGGATGTTGGCCCGGAAACCGGGAAAGGGAATAACAATCGAAATGTAAATAAGAAATACTCAAGTTAATAAAAAAAAAAAAGAACAGCTCATCTCAATAGAGCACTAGAATAAAGCATCCCTTTGTGTAAGATCTTCCAATGGTGACAAATCTCATAGCAAAGCTAAACAAGAAGGAAGCCACAGTGGCCTGGTCCTCTGCCGCTCCTGTATCACATCTTACCTTGTCTCTTGTCTTGTCTTGTCTCTAGTATCTTACCCAGCCAGCCTGCTGTTCCTTATGCCAGATTCTCTATTTAGTTTCTTCTAAAGGGAACATTCTTTCCAAAATGATCTGCATGGTTTATTTATTTATTTCCCTCCTTAATCTGTACTAACCGAAACAGCCACCTCATCAAATCACCCTTCTCGACCTTTGTGTACACGTAATACACAAACACATTTGTCATTCTGTGTCCCTCTTACAGTTATTAACCCGATTATCATTGTAAAGTATGTACATATACGACTTATTGCCTTCCTGTTGTCATAGAAGTACCTTTGTAAAAAGCTGGGCACATTTCATTCATTGTTATATCTCAATGCCTAAAACACTGTGAGAAAAACACAAATGAGGCAGGGCTGGGAGTACAACTCAGCAGCAGCCAGCTGTCTGCCTCACACGCCCAAAGCTCTGAGTCTGATGCCCAGCACTAAAAGACAAATGAATGAATAATGAATAAATTACTATACCTAGGTCTTAGCCTTTATCGGGGGACTTAAAGTGTATAAAATTTTATAAAAAGATGGAACTGGATGGCAAAGTAAAATGTACATTACATGTACATACATGTATAAACACATATGTTAGCTGGCCTTCTTAGGAAGAGAAAAGACTTGTCAGGAAATGATTAACTTCAGAAAGAACAAAATCTGAATGAGTCACTGGCAAACAAGTCAATCCACCTTGAAAGACTAGTAAGTACCAACAAATATGTGAAAAATGTTATAATAAAACCACATAATTAAGCACAGAGAACAGGACTATCTGGCCAGTGTTTGCTATCATTGGCAAACATCCATATTAACTCAGCTTCCCCAATTCAAAATACAAATGGAACCGTGAGTTTGCCAACTCACTGGAGAGAAAGACTGTATTACAATCCGGGTTCATATTAAAGTTACCTCATTCTTCTCAACTTAGATCTGACCTAGAGGAAAATTTTTAACAGATTCTATTGGACAAGTGCCATGGTAAAGTTTAAAATTAGCATTTCAGATGCTAACCTAAAAAAGTTCCATTTTATTTCTTAAAAGTGAACTAGGCTAAAAATAAAATATGATGAATTATGAGAATAAAATGGATAAAAGAAACATTTTGTCAGAGAAAAACAGAAGTATAACACTAGTCCCTCCTCTCATTCCTTCTGATTTCATTCATGTGAAAGCTGCACACATGGCAGTGCTCAGGCTGTTACCTGATGAGGAAGATACTGCTCCTCTTTCCTCAAGTTCTATCATGTAAACACACACGCACACATACACACACACATGCACATGCATAACATGTAACCCAGTTTGGCTTCAAACTTGCTATGTACCTAAAATAGCCTTGAACTCTGGTCCTCCTGCCTCTACCTCCTAAGTGCTGGGGTTACAAGTGTGCAGTAGCACATTTATTGACTTATACCACTGCTGTAAGAACTCTTTCCCTGTAGATGTGTGAAAAACTGAGCCCCTGTTCCTTATATATCATCTACTATAACTTAAGTAGGACACGCCAAAGTCCAACTTGGGAAGTCAATGAGTTTATTAGGCATGAGTCAGGAGGGGTTATTCACAGAAGCAGGACTATGAGAAATGCTCACTGCGCCAGGCATATCCACTTCTCCACATCTGAACAAATGGAGACCAGCCCCTGTTAACCTTCCAGTCTCTCAATCATCTCCCAATACTAATGTCCAATTGGAGTAGAAGGACATATGGTGGCTGGGAGGTATAGAAGGGTGTAGACAAACTCTCAGATGAGGGTCCAATGGCCCACCCTCCTCCTCTTCATCCTCCTCCTCCTCCTCCTCCTTCGGAGTCTCTTATAAGAAGACACAGCTAGCTGCTCTGATGCACTCTAAGGCTGCTGTGCTCAGAAGGTCATACTCCACATTGAACACTGACACGTCTCCCTTCTGAGTTATTACAGGTACAAAGGAAAAAAACTACTCCCATTTTATACAAATGTACTAACTTCATGAGTACCTTTACGTCACAAAGCACTGCATTTCCGTTACAATAAAGGCCTACACTAGCTGCTATACATCTGTGTCAATAAATTCCTAATTAGAGCAGTCACCCAAATATAATGAAATGTCTGAGCCTGGGGTTTACTGGGTGGTGGGAAGCTCAGGCTGTTCTCAAATCAGACTGTTTAGAGGAGAGCAGAAGACACTGTAGGTAACAAAGTAAACTGAGCAGAAAGGGGGCAAAGATAAAAACCTAGACGCATATACAAACAAAGCACTGCTAAAATAAAAGGTGGCAGCACATAAACAGAAAGTACTCAGAGTAAATGGTCTTCTAGAATGCTCTTAAGAATCTGACTACTAACTAGCCACGAAGTTTTAAAATGGCATCTTGATGGGGAAGTTTTAAGGAAATAGGATGATCTTTGTGACTTAAGAATGATAAATCTAGCAATGTTGTGAAGGTTACTCTGGAGAAGAAAACAAGATGGAGGGCTACTAGTTAGACTGATGTAGAAACGCAGAGGAAAAAATACAAAGTCTGAAATATGGAAATGAAGAACTCTTAAGGGAGTAATACATTTAGTAAGTGTTGAGTAATGAAAATCTGAAGTATATCTATGGGGACTGGGCAAGGAGAAAATGTCAATAGAACTTGGTGACTAATAAAAGTAGATGATTAGATGAAAGATAATTTCCAGAGTTTTCAACTTGGTAACTTACTGTATGAACGACAATATAAGATATTAAATTAAAGGTTAAAACAAATGTATGAATATTACATTTGAAGTGCCTCAACAGTATAGAAAAGCAATTATCTACGCAGGTAACTAAAAATGAGTCTAGGACTCAAGATTGACAGCCATGGGGGGGTGGTCATGAAATGAGATATCAAAAAAGTAAGTCAAAAGAGGTAAGGATGGCAAATAGATCTTCAATATCTATCAATATCTGTCAATAGTTTGCAGGAAAGCAGTGAGAAAAGGAGTCAAAGTCTACTCAAGAAAAAGAAGAGCTAAGCTAGAGGCACTTGAATCTATCTGGGAGGTTCCATGAGAGAGGAAAGGAGGGAGTGGCAGACAGAAGAGAAGGAGGTACCATTCCAGCAAACAGGAAGAGAAAGAAACAGAGCACTAAAGGTAAGGCCCAAAGAAGCACTTGTCTGATATTTTCAATGATGAATATTCCGTCTTTAGGGTATTTCTAAATTTTTTTCTAATTTCTCATCACAAATGTATACAGTACATTGATTTATAAGACAAAGTACTAAATACCCTAAAAAGAACCATCTCTTTCATTTTCACAAGAATTGTAGGAGGAAATATTTCTCTGTTTTATATTCCACAAGAAAGTTAATTAAAGGATCAGAAGTTTAAGTAATGTTCTTACGTCCTCTGCAAAAACAGGGTAGAGCTGTAAACTGAACCCAGGCAGTCTAACGCTAAAGCCTATGTTCTGTTCTCAGCCATCTTAGTCACTCTGACTTCTATACAGCTACAGAACACTCACAGAGTTTGCCCATCAGAGACTTACTAAACTATACTTAATATATTTTTTAAAAAACAGATAATTAACAGAAATACTAAGGCATTAATAAACATGGTTTTCTCATTAGTGTATAGACTGACATGTACATGTACATAAAAATTATACATAAGAGCATTTCTTAAATTTTTATCATGCAAGAGAATTTTTTTATTTGGATGCACATTGCCAAATTCACCCTGAGAATTTGGAATTTTCGGCCAGAGATGAACTTACGTTTCTGGCCATCTCCGAGAGGCTGCTTGGAGATCAACCCTTTAGGTAACAGTCATGGAACTGAGGTTAACACAGAAGCCCCTGGGATGTGGTATATCGTCAATAAGAATTATTCACAATTATTATACCATTGTCACAATTCCTATACATTATTAAAGGTTACATTATTTACTCAAAGCTCACATAGTGCCTGATGGCCCAGTAATCTGCCCTCAGCCTGCAGGCTCCTCTTCCCCTCACACTGCTAACTAGGCAGTTCTCCTAGGCTGTGACCCCTCCACTCCGTCCCTCTGTGACCCCCCATCCGTCTGTGAGCCCCCATCCCTCGCATCCTCATCAGTCTCTTCCATCATTTCTAAACCATAAGTATCTTAACATGGCTTACAGAATCTTTGCCTGGGCTATTACTCATCTGTAATATCCTCTTGGAATATTGCCTATTTTTAAGTATTGTCAATATAGAATCATATGTATCTCTAATAAATCCATAAACTTCCTATGTTTCCAAAGAACTCCTAAAATAATTAAGAATTCTCCAGAAGAAGTTTACATGAGCTATCTCATTTAACCCTTGATGATATAAGCTGTATTTATTCTCATTATGATGTATGTAGAAATTACCTTTGTCTAAGTGATACAACAGTAAACAGAAGAGCTAAAGCCTACCACTGCAATTACACTACACAAACATATAATGTATTATTTAATAATAAATGGTGTTTAGAGTACAGATTTTTAAATACTAATTTAAATAAATTTCATCCTTTTAATACTTTTAATTGATATTTTAGTCTGCTTCATGCCAGCCACTAGTGAGACACCAATGATGATCATGTGGACCCAGTACCTGCTTTCCTGAGACAGACGCCCTAGTAAGGAAGGGAATACTTCAGGGACTACAGTTGTTAAGGACGTGCATTACAGGCATCAAGTGGAAGGAGCCTAGAGGCTGATATTTGCGGTTCCTCTGACTACCACATCTTCTCAGTCTCACTCCTTACACATACAACAAAGGGCAGGAAGACTTCAGTAAGTACTGAGAGAAAAAGTACAAGGTAAGTTGATATCCATGAGTTGACAGTTATTATATTTTACCCTGCAGTGCTATAAGGTTGTGAATTACAGAGAATGTAACTTAGAATGTCAAGTGACTCATTGTGTTATGGTGCCTTCAACATAAAAATATTAGATCAATGTTGTTGTAAAAATATAAAAAAATAAAAAAAAAGTATGGTTGTCTTTTATCCCCACTAGGTTCAGCACCGCAGTGCCCCAAAATATCTGCTGAATATCTTAATTCTCAGTCAGCAAAGCCTCTCACCCGCTCTGCTCCATCCCCTATCACACTGCCAAAGGCCTCTCTCTGAGCCTGACAGCAATCTCTCTACCTATCTAGTTCCCAAGGCAGGTTTCCCAATTCTGTGGTGGCCCAAACCAGCAGCCCCACACTCCATTACACTTAAATCTACACATGAAAGAACACACAGCACAATAATCTTTGACCCAATTGGTAAGATATGATTGGCCACTTAAACATATAAAGCCGGGTGCCATCCATCCCTTAAGAACATTAATAACCTGTAAATACACAGAGCGGAATCTTAACGTCACCTGCCATGGCTTCTCTCCCTCTCCTCTGTCCCTTCTCTCTCTGTTCTAGACTCCTTCTCTTCCTTCAAACTTCTCTCCCGCCCATCCTTCCTTCTCCTCCAATGACAGGCCTCCTTCTATCCTGTACCTGCCCCTCACCTGTATTTTACAAATTCAATGGGGAGAAGGTTCTGGTGAAGTCACCTGAGTCCTGAGTACATGACTGTCCTTGGGGCAGTGGAGATAGCATCAAAATATAGATAACTCCAGGGCAAACCACAACAGATCAAGGACATACAAATAAAACTGTAAAATATATACTGTGGTTTTTCATCAGATCATGTAGTTTTTTATTATTATTTCTTTTATTTTTGAGATTATAATACAATCCAATCATTCCTCCTTCTCTTTCTTCTCTCCAAACAACCCCTTCTTGCTTTCTTTCAAATACATGGCCTTTTACTTTATTAACTATCACATGCATATGTATCAACTGTCACATGTATACACATATACTTCTAGGAAATAACCAGCTCAGTCTATAGAAAGCTAATTATATGTATATACTCAGGGCTGGCCATTTGCTTAAGTCTTCTTTTAAAAATATATTATTTAAAATTATATTTGAATTCTTTAGCTCTATCCTTGGCAAAAACTTATTAACTCTGAAACAGAATGTAATATAGACTACCTAAAACTAATTAAATAGTATTTGAAAATATGTTTCAATGTTACTCCTGGTAAAGACAAAATGATATGGCCAATTCCCAACAGAACTTTTATTTTAGACAATATTAACTATAAATAAAGAGGAATTATATTCACAATTGAATACACAGCATTGAAGGATTAATAGAAAAAAAACATTTATAAGAGTTTCAAAAGAAAAAACAATTTTTCTAACAGGGAGCAAATACCTAAAATTGAAATACTAGTCTAACAAAAACCATGAAAGTAAAATCAAATATGAAACCGGTCTGAGCCCTGTAGCTTCAGTCTTCATTCACCCAACAGGAAAATCTCTCCCACTTTCTCCTTCCCTGTGTAAGACTGAAACTATGCGACCTTCTGTTTGTGTTACAATTATACTAACTCAATGCAGGTCACTTGCTTTGTACTGAGTCCAGATGAGTTTCAGTAAACTAAACATGAGCCAATTAGTTTTAAGAAAAGGAAGAAAAGAAAAAATGGCAGAAAGAAATCTCCATGATGGCTGTTGGTTGGGTCACACAGTGGCTAAGAACACTGCAACCTGACTCATTTTGCCGAACACCAACCATATCATTAAAAACCAAGATTCTGGGGCTGGGGATTTAGCTCAGTGGTAGAGCGCTTACCTAGGAAGCGCAAGGCCCTGGGTTCGGTCCCCAGCTCCGAAAAAAAGAACCCCCCCCCAAAAAAAAACCAAGATCTTTTAAAAATTTCATTCTTATATATCACATTTGAAAATTCCAACTTAAATGCACTTTCTGCTGAATGTGAGGAAAATGTCCTGGTGTAAGACTGGTTGTCCCCTCCTGAAGCAAATGTTTTTTGTTGGTTTGGTTTGATTTGGTTTGGTTTATGGCCTACTGAGACAGATTGTGCATCTTCTTTGAAAAAGGATAGCTAGTATTCTGAGATCTGTAGGTTTTTGATTTATAGGACATGTACATGAGAAAATGACACTAGTGATTTGCCCAACACACACACATACACACACACACACACAAAGATGATGCTGGGCTATTAAGTTCAACATTAGAGTCTAAAAATTAACAGGAACTTCCATGGAACTAGACACATGATAAACTAGGCAGTGGAAAGAAACATTCACAGTTGGAAGAAGGAATTCTTTTTTAATATTTTATCAGGAGTTGTCACTTTAAAGTTTTTATAATTTATCATGTAAAAACAGTTTATTATTTTTAAATTCTGCTCACTAATATGCTTATTGGGTAAAAATTATAGTTTATGTGAAAATGAACATAAAACCATAAGTTAAAAATCAGTGCATTTATATAAAAATTGTATAAAAATTTCTAATTAATTGTGGAATTGCTGGTATTATAAATTTAAAACTATTTGCTCCCGAGGATCCCGGCCCGCAGCAGCTCTCTACTCCCAGACCCGGTGAGAGAGAGACCCAACCGCCTGGTCAGGTGGGCACTCCTGAGGCTGCAGAGCTGAAGAGACCACCAAGACTGCTCACCCCTGCCCACATCCCTGGCCCAAGAGGAAACTGTATAAGGCCTCTGGGCTCCCATGGGGGAGGGCCCAGGAGCGGCAGGACCCCTGCCTGAGACACCGCCGGACCCTGAACTAAACAGACCGGATAAACAGTTCTCTGCACCAAATCCCGTGGGAGGGAGAGCTAAACCTTCAGAGAGGCAGACAAGCCTGGGAAACCAGAAGAGACTGCTCCCTGCACACACATCTCGGATGCCAGAGGAAAAAGCCAAAGACCATCTGGAACGCTGGTGCACTGAAGCTCCCGGAAGGGGCGGCACAGGTCTTCCTGGTTGCTGCCACTGCAGAGAGCCCCTGGGCAGCACCCCACGAGCGAACCTGAGCCTCGGGACCACAGGTAAGACCAAATTTTCTGCTGCAAGAAAGCTGCCTGGTGAACTCAAGACACAGGCCCAAAGGAACAGCTGAAGACCTGTAGAGAGGAAAAACTACATGCCCGAAAGCAGAACACTCTGTCCCCATAACTGACTGAAAGAGAGGAAAACAGGTCTACAGCACTCCTGACACACAGGCTTATAGGACAGTCTAGCCACTGTCAGAAATAGCAGAACAAAGTAACACTAGAGATAATCTGATGGCGAGAGGCAAGCGCAGGAACCCAAGCAACAGAAACCAAGACTACATGCCATCATCGGAGCCCAATTCTCCCACCAAAACAAACATGGAATATCCAAACACACCAGAAAAGCAAGATCTAGTTTCAAAATCATATTTGATCATGATGCTGGAGGACTACAAGAAAGACATGAACACACTTAGGGAAGCACAGGAAAACATTAATAAACAAGTAAAAGCCTACAGAGAGGAATCGCAAAAATCCCTGAAAGAATTCCAGGAAAACACAATCAAACAGTTGAAGGAATTAAAAATGGAAATAGAAGCAATCAAGAAAGAACACATGGAAACAACCCTGGATATAGAAAACCAAAAGAAGAGACAAGGAGCTGTAGATACGAGCTTCACCAACAGAATACAAGAGATGGAAGAGAGAATCTCAGGAGCAGAAGATTCCATAGAAATCATTGACTCAACTGTCAAAGATAATGTAAAGCGGAAAAAGCTACTGGTCCAAAACATACAGGAAATCCAGGACTCAATGAGAAGATCAAACCTAAGGATAATAGGTATAGAAGAGAGTGAAGACTACCAGCTCAAAGGACCAGTAAATATCTTCAACAAAATCATAGAAGAAAACTTCCCTAACCTAAAAAAAGAGATACCCATACACATACAAGAAGCCTACAGAACTCCAAACAGATTGGACCAGAAAAGAAACACCTCCCGTCACATAATTGTCAAAACACCAAACGCACAAAATAAAGAAAGAATATTAAAAGCAGTAAGGGAAAAAGGTCAAGTAACATATAAAGGGAGACCTATCAGAATCACACCAGACTTCTCGCCAGAAACTATGAAGGCCAGAAGATCCTGGACTGATGTTATACAGACCCTAAGAGAACACAAATGCCAGCCCAGGTTACTGTATCCAGCAAAACTCTCAATTAACATTGATGGAGAAACCAAGATATTCCATGACAAAACCAAATTTACACAATATCTTTCTACAAATCCAGCACTACAAAGGATAATAAATGGTAAAGCCCAACATAAGGAGGCAAGCTATACCCTAGAAGAAGCAAGAAACTAATCGTCTTGGCAACAAAACAAAGAGAGTGAAAGCACACAAACATAACCTCACATCCAAATATGAATATAACG
This sequence comes from Rattus norvegicus, assembly GCF_021556685.1. Taxonomy (NCBI): domain Eukaryota; kingdom Metazoa; phylum Chordata; class Mammalia; order Rodentia; family Muridae; genus Rattus; species Rattus norvegicus. The sequence goes on from NC_141540.1 coordinate 75,892,697, forward strand.
GGAAGCAATAATCACTATTCCTTAATATCTCTCAATATCAATGGCCTCAACTCCCCAATAAAAAGACATAGATTAACAAACTGGATACGCAACGAGGACCCTGCATTCTGCTGCCTACAGGAAACACACCTCAGAGACAAAGACAGACACTACCTCAGAGTGAAAGGCTGGAAAACAACTTTCCAAGCAAATGGTCAGAAGAAGCAAGCTGGAGTAGCCATTCTAATATCAAATAAAATCAATTTCCAACTAAAAGTCATCAAAAAAGATAAGGAAGGACACTTCATATTCATCAAAGGAAAAATCAACCAAGATGAACTCTCAATCCTAAATATCTATGCCCCAAATACAAGGGCACCTACATACGTAAAAGAAACCTTACTAAAGCTCAAAACACACATTGCACCTCACACAATAATAGTGGGAGATTTCAACACCCCACTCTCATCAATGGACAGATCATGGAAACAGAAATTAAACAGTGATGTCGACAGACTAAGAGAAGTCATGAGCCAAATGGACTTAACGGATATTTATAGAACATTCTATCCTAAAGCAAAAGGATATACCTTCTTCTCAGCTCCTCATGGTACTTTCTCCAAAATTGACCATATAATTGATCAAAAAACGGGCCTCAACAGGTACAGAAAGATAGAAATAATCCCATGCGTGCTATCGGACCACCACGGCCTAAAACTGGTCTTCAATAACAATAAGGGAAGAATGCCCACATATACGTGGAAATTGAACAATGCTCTACTCAATGATAACCTGGTCAAGGAAGAAATAAAGAAAGAAATTAAAAACTTTTTAGAATTTAATGAAAATGAAGATACAACATACTCAAACTTATGGGACACAATGAAAGCTGTGCTAAGAGGAAAACTCATAGCGCTGAGTGCCTGCAGAAAGAAACAGGAAAGAGCATATGTCAGCAGCTTGACAGCACACCTAAAAGCTCTAGAACAAAAAGAAGCAATTACACCCAGGAGGAGTAGAAGGCAGGAAATAATCAAACTCAGAGCTGAAATCAACCAAGTAGAAACAAAAAGGACCATAGAAAGAATCAACAGAACCAAAAGTTGGTTCTTTGAGAAAATCAACAAAATAGATAAACCCTTAGCCAGACTAACGAGAGGACACAGAGAGTGTGTCCAAATTAACAAAATCAGAAATGAAAAGGGAGACATAACTACAGATTCGGAGGAAATTCAAAAAATCATCAGATCTTACTATAAAAACCTATATTCAACAAAATTTGAAAATCTTCAGGAAATGGACAATTTCCTAGACAGATACCAGGTATCGAAGTTAAATCAGGAACAGATAAACCAGTTAAACAACCCCATAACTCCTAAGGAAATAGAAGCAGTCATTAAAGGTCTCCCAACCAAAAAGAGCCCAGGTCCAGACGGGTTTAGTGCAGAATTCTATCAAACCTTCATAGAAGACCTCATACCAATATTATCCAAACTATTCCACAAAATTGAAACAGATGGAGCCCTACCGAATTCCTTCTACGAAGCCACAATTACTCTTATACCTAAACCACACAAAGACACAACAAAGAAAGAGAACTTCAGACCAATTTCCCTTATGAATATCGACGCAAAAATACTCAATAAAATTCTGGCAAACCGAATTCAAGAGCACATCAAAACAATCATCCACCATGATCAAGTAGGCTTCATCCCAGGCATGCAGGGATGGTTTAATATACGGAAAACCATCAACGTGATCTATCATATAAACAAACTGAAAGAACAGAACCACATGATCATTTCATTAGATGCTGAGAAAGCATTTGACAAAATTCAACACCCCTTCATGATAAAAGTCCTGGAAAGAATAGGAATTCAAGGCCCATACCTAAACATAGTAAAAGCCATATACAGCAAACCAGTTGCTAACATTAAACTAAATGGAGAGAAACTTGAAGCAATCCCACTAAAATCAGGTACTAGACAAGGCTGCCCACTCTCTCCCTACTTATTCAATATAGTTCTTGAAGTTCTAGCCAGAGCAATCAGACAACAAAAGGAGATCAAAGGGATACAGATCGGAAAAGAAGAGGTCAAAATATCACTATTTGCAGATGACATGATAGTATATTTAAGTGATCCCAAAAGTTCCACCAGAGAACTACTAAAGCTGATAAACAACTTCAGCAAAGTGGCTGGGTATAAAATTAACTCAAATAAATCAGTTGCCTTCCTCTATACAAAAGAGAAACAAGCCGAGAAAGAAATTAGGGAAACGACACCCTTCATAATAGACCCAAATAATATAAAGTACCTCGGTGTGGCTTTAACCAAGCAAGTAAAAGATCTGTACAATAAGAACTTCAAGACACTGAGGAAAGAAATTGAAGAAGACCTCAGAAGATGGAAAGATCTCCCATGCTCATGGATTGGCAGGATTAATATAGTAAAAATGGCCATTTTACCAAAAGCAATCTACAGATTCAATGCAATCCCCATCAAAATACCAATCCAATTCTTCAAAGAGTTAGACAGAACAATTTGCAAATTCATCTGGAATAACAAAAAACCCAGGATAGCTAAAGCTATCCTCAACAATAAAAGAACTTCAGGGGGAATCACTATCCCTGAACTCAAGCAGCATTACAGAGCAATAGTGATAAAAACTGCATGGTATTGGTACAGAGACAGACAGATAGACCAATGGAATAGAATTGAAGACCCAGAAATGAACCCACACACCTATGGTCACTTGATTTTTGACAAAGGAGCCAAAACCATCCAATGGAAAAAAGATAGCATTTTCAACAAATGGTGCTGGTTCAACTGGAGGGCAACATGTAGAAGAATGCAGATTGATCCATGCTTATCACCCTGTACAAAGCTTAAGTCCAAGTGGATCAAGGACCTCCACATCAAACCAGACACACTCAAACTAATAGAAGAAAAACTAGGGAAGCATCTGGAACACATGGGCACTGGAAAAAATTTCCTGAACAAAACACCAATGGCTCATGCTCTAAGATCAAGAATCGACAAATGGGATCTCATAAAACTGCAAAGCTTCTGTAAGGCAAAGGACACTGTGGTTAGGACAAAACGGCAACCAACAGATTGGGAAAAGATCTTTACCAATCCTACAACAGATAGAGGTCTTATATCCAAAATATACAAAGAACTCAAGAAGTTAGACCGCAGGGAAACAAATAACCCTATTAAAAAATGGGGTTCAGAGCTAAACAAAGAATTCACAGCTGAGGAATGCCGAATGGCTGAGAAACACCTAAAGAAATGTTCAACATCTTTAGTCATAAGGGAAATGCAAATCAAAACAACCCTGAGATTTCACCTCACACCAGTGCGATTGGCTAAGATCAAAAACTCAGGTGACAGCAGATGCTGGCGAGGATGTGGAGAAAGAGGAACACTCCTCCATTGTTGGTGGGATTGCAGACTGGTAAAACCATTCTGGAAATCAGTCTGGAGGTTCCTCAGAAAATTGGACATTGAACTGCCTGAGGATCCAGCTATACCTCTCTTGGGCATATACCCAAAAGATGCCTCAACATATAAAAGAGACACGTGCTCCACTATGTTCATCGTAGCCTTATTTATAATAGCCAGAAAATGGAAAGAACCCAGATGCCCTTCAACAGAGGAATGGATACAGAAAATGTGGTACATCTACACAATGGAATATTACTCAGCTATCAAAAACAACGAGTTTATGAAATTCGTAGGCAAATGGTTGGAACTGGAAAATATCATCCTGAGTGAGCTAATCCAATCACAGAAAGACATACATGGTATGCACTCATTGATAAGTGGCTATTAGCCCAAATGCTTGAATTACCCTAGATCCCTAGAACAAACGAAACTCAAGACGGATGATCAAAATGTGAATGCTTCACTCCTTCTTTAAATGAGGAAAAAGAATACCCTTGGCAGGGAAGGGAGAGGCAAAGATTAAAACAGAGACTGAAGGAACACCCATTCAGAGCCTGCCCCACATGTGGCCCATACATATACAGCCACCCAATTAGACAAGATGGATGAAGCAAAGAAGTGCAGACCGACAGGAGCCGGATGTAGATCGCTCCTGAGAGACACAGCCAGAATACAGCAAATATAGAGGCGAATGCCAGCAGCAAACCACTGAACTGAGAATAGGTCCCCTATTGAAGGAATCAGAGAAAGAACTGGAAGAGCTTGAAGGGGCTCGAGACCCCAAAAGTACAACAATGCCAAGCAACCAGAGCTTCCAGGGACTAAGCCACTACCTAAAGACTATACATGGACTGACCCTGGACTCTGACCCCATAGGTAGCAATGAATATCCTAGTAAGAGCACCAGTGGAAGGGGAAGCCCTGGGTCCTGCTAAGACTGAACCCCCAGTGAACTAGTCTATGGGGGGAGGGCGGCAATGGGGGGAGGGTTGGGAGGGGAACACCCATAAGGAAGGGGAGGGGGGAGGGGGATGTTTGCCCGGAAACCGGGAAAGGGAATAACACTTGAAATGTATATAAGAAATACTCAAGTTAATAAAAAAAAAAAAAAAAAAAAAAACTATTTGCTCACCAGTAAGTACAAAAACTGAAGTCTCGAAATGTTTTAATTAGCTTGACATTTTAGCTTGGTGTTTTAGCGTCTCTAAATCCATGAGAAGAGTATCATGTTCTTGCACACACTCATAAATACAAGGAGACAGTAATGGGAGTGGAAACTGTTTACTCTGAAATCCTGACTGCATGACTGTTAAATCACTTACATACCAAACACTCAGTATGGAGGCAGGGAGGTCCTAAAGCTGGGTACTATATTCACTTTCAACTACTGCAAGACAGGAGTACAAGACCAATTGCCCACCACTAGAGCTCAAGGAGAAGGAAGGCACCAGACAATGAGGAGGTCAGGCAAGAGAGCAAGAGAGGCCGTCACCTCTTTCCAAGTAGCCCCAGGGCACAGATTATCTTCTTTGCTATGATGTTCGCTACCCTTAGTCTAACTATGGGATCTATCTATGCTAAAAAACGTAAGATAAAATCAGGAAACAACAAGCAGAACTTCTCACAGAAGGCAGCTGGTGAGCACACAGGAAGCAAGCAGCATCTGGGCCTGCAGAGAAGGTGAGAACCAGCTGCCCACTAACCAGGGTGAGTGAGAAAAAGGCCAACCCCTCCCTACCTAGAAAGGCCTAAGGAAGGACTGTGTGGCACCAACAAGGAGTTTGCACTTTGGAATACACCTCTAAAGCATCTCTCCATTATCTACTCTTGACAAGAAGAAACCAGGCACTTCTCAACACAGGAGGGAGGCCTGTTTCAGGAGGGACCATCATCTTGAAGAAGGGAGAGGAGGAATGGGATGAGGAACTGTGGGAGGGGGACAGGAGGGTAATGGCTGGATTGTTAAAAAAAAAAACAACAAATAAATTAATTAATTAATTTAAATGTTGAGTATATTGGATATTAATATTAGTAAAAATAGACCAATAATGTCTACTCAATTATTCATTCTTACTTTGAGAAAATAATTCAATTCTATATAATGTCCATTAAAGAGTTCAACAGCCCAGGATCATAAAGTATGTACTATGAAGCCAGGCCAGATGGCTCAAATGTGTGACCCCGGCCCTCAGAAGGAAGTAAATAGGTAACTGTGAGTTGGAGTCAGCCCAAGCTACACATCGTAGCCTGGGCCATGGTGTACAAACCTATCTCAAAAAACAGAAAAAGAAATCTGTCAAAACTCTAAATATTCCTAAATGCTTTTTGTGTGATTGCTGGGGACTGATGTATCAAAATTCCTTAACTCTGTTGTTTTACTATGAAAACAAGAGTGGACAGACAGTCAAAGTTAGTTCATGTCTAATTTCATCTTATTTAATTCAAACTACTCTGTCCTTCAAAGTTCTTGCAGGTTTTGAATTTTTTAACAATAGATATCTCTCCTTTCTTTTTTATATTTATGAGCCATGCTTTTATTGTGGTAACCCATGTTGTTTATGAAAGATGTTTAACCTTGGAGGAAAACTATTAGACACTCATTAACAGCTACATGCTTCCCTCTAACGGTAGAGAAAACTTCCACAGAGAAGCAGATCAGAAGGCTGTCCTGGGCCCCAGCAGACAAGCCAGTATTACTGGACCATTATATTGCTAACTGGACATAATATCAAACTGCTCCCTAAATAGTTGTCTTTATACCCAAAGATTAGTCCAGCTCTCAACCTTTATCAGAGAAGCATCTGTTCTGTGGTAGAAGGCGCTTATTCATGGAAAGATCTGAAATTACTCAAATGGCAAGGGTAGGAGACAGGGAAGTACCCTACTCTAAACAGGGCATCCACATCGAGTCCATTCTCTCTGTACAGCACAAGAAGATTAATCAGCCTATTAATCAGGAAGCAGCACCCTGATCTTAGATTCCTAAGCACTTCTCAAAACATAAAATTAAAATATGTAAAAGTATAGGTATAAAAAACAAAAAGCCAACTTTAAAAACAACTTGAAGATTTTGATCTGCACAGGACAGAGGAACTCAATGATGCCAAATATTGTCTCTACTACTTAACATTAATATATATTATGTTAGATGTATTTATTCTTACTACTAAAAACATATTAAAAACAAAGTTCCTTATATTGTGATTAAATATTTTAATATAAAATATTCATATGAATACAGAGTCCTAAATGCAAGAGTATAATGCTATATTATCCTTTAAATATCTGTCTTTTACTTCCTTTAATTTTTTTCAGAATTAAAATTTGAAAGTTAATGAAGGCATGCAACATCTCCACAACTGTGAAATTTTTATGACTTCAATCAAATTAACTGATACCAGCATCTTCTGACACCATCTGTTAACATGCAGAAGAAGTAAATGACGTAGAGATCAAAACACACAGTAAAGCAGACAGCAGATCCCATTCCCAGCGCTCTCTAGGTAAATACTGAACGCAATCCTATAGAGACTGCTCCACAAACTGTGTCTCCTTCCTGCTCTGTATTACACTGAAACCCATGTGTGCCTCTATGCCTAAGACTTACTGCATATGAACGTCCCATTTCCAACATTTAAAGATACACCCACCAAGAGCAATTACAACAGTTATTCATACAACCCTTGTACCAAACATGTGGGAGTTGATAGTCAGACTTGATTGTTTACATACAATTACAGGTACCAGAGTGATTTAAACCACTTTGCTGAACCAGACTCATTTAAACAACAGAACCAGATGGAGAGACTTCAATATCAACTTCTAATCAGAAATCACCACTAATGTCTTAGCAGGGTGGCCAACCTTTAGTTTCACAGTCCTTTAAATGTGCAGGGACCCTAGAAGCATATAGTACCTTCAAAGCACTTTAGAATAAAGGCTTAGCGAGTCATGTTAAACCGAACTTCTGCCTTAACACAGCCCTTACAGGCTGAGAGACTGTAAGTAAGCGCTAAGTACATAAAGCTGTTAGAAGCTAAATGATAAACATATACAAACACATTTTTGCTAAGCACTCTATCATACGTTAGATGGCAACTGAAGTAAATAAATCTGAGAAAAACATTGAAATAATATTTGCAAGTATCCACACTCAATCATAGCTATCAACAGCAAGCTACAGTGTAACAAGCTATTTCTGACTTATTCACAGTTGAATTCTCAGTGATTGAAAATAGAACTGATACTCAATACTGATCAAGCGAGTGGTAAATACAGCAATAAGAAGTGATAATCCTATCACAAAATCCATTTTAAAAGCAAATTCAGTTTCAGTACCTTCACTATCCACTTGAAGAAAAGGAAAGCAAGCATCTGAACACACTTTAAATTTACCCTGACTCCTAAGCAGGAACACTAACGTCAGATAGGGCCAGTCTATCCGTGGACAGCTGCTACTGAGTGTGCCCGGCACACTGTCTAGTGCCTCGCCCCTCACTCTGCTAGTGCCTTTCCTTATTCACCGTGATCAGACGAGCAAAGAAAACATTCCACTGCTTTTGATTTTTAAAATGTGGCAAGAGTCCCCTTAAAGTCAACAGACAGGCAGTCCGGTTGTTCTTTACAAAGCTCACGACTCAGGACATTTCTTTCCGTAGCCCCTAACGGGCCTGTCCTCCTGACAGCGTCTGCTCTACCACTTTGGATCTTGTCTGCTTCACAATCCAGCAGTGAACTATGTCACCTTCTAAGTGACAGCATGCCGACTCCATCACTGAGAGTGGCAGTCCCTGTCTACCTTTAGCAAACTGTCCTGACCTCACCTCTGAATGAGCTGTGAGCTTCGCTGTAAGAGGGAGGTCAGGGCTCCAGCACTGAGCCCATCCACCACATCACAGACTCCTCAACCTCACCCAGCTCAGCTTATGGATCCCTGTGACGCTGCTCCACTCTCCATGTCAGGTAGCAAGGAAGGCTACCTGACATAACATCAGCCACCTGCTACAGATTACATAGGTACTGTGCTCCTGTTGCTTTCCTACCCCATCCTCCAGAGCTCTATGAGCAGTATCTTCCACAGTCGCTTTGAAATGTCTGCATATTCACTGCAAAACAATGCATTCATAATTTATTAACACGAGGGTCAGAGCTCCCTAAACAATACTAAATTACGCAGGTCAGCACAGGAAAAGCCTTATTAGCTTTAAGCCAAATTTAAAAAACAAATTAAGTACACTTATAAATAACTGTATTTTCATTTAATGACATGTAGTCCATATCAGTCACAGCAATCAGCAAAACTAAACAGTAGCACACAGCGCCACTTGGAATGCAGACAACCATAGCAGCTAGCAAAAGCAAGGACCAGCCAGTTCCTCTTGTGGACTGCCACCTTTCCTGCAGGCCAGTTAGCCCACAGAGCAGCAGACACACAGGCTAGCTAAACAAACAACTAGACAGCAAAATAAGATCTACTTCTCTACTTCTCTTTGTGTGGAACTGATGATTTCAATTCTTAACCTTATTAAAAATATGATATAAACACTGTATAATAATATCTATTATTAAAAGGTTCAGAATTTTCTGTCAAATTTTTAGTTTTGTTTTTAATATACTTTGTAAGCTAATATACTTAAGAAAGTGTTGAATTTTACCATGTTTTGGCATTTATTAAGAATTCTTATTTTTTTCTAATCCAGATGATTTTTCTCCTTCAATTTAATGAATACTGTTCTTTTAATTCTTTTCAAGTTAATTATCTTGGTGACTACTAATTAGTATACTTCATAATTCTTTCTTATTATAGCTACTTTAGTAGATTTGGTAATAAATACCAAGGTTCACTGCTTGTGTTCCTCCTTTTTCTGCACCTTCCTCAGCTTCAGTTTTGTTTTGATTAATCTGTTCTATGGTTAGAGTGTTCAAATATCTTCCTCCAGTAAGGTAAATGAGATATCGTCTGTCTATCTTTGGATACTAATATTATACTTCACTTTGATAGGCAAATAAAATATTAACTATGTCACTAATTCATTCTCTTTCCCCCTCCCCCCTTCTCTAATATGTCCTGTTCCAAATAATCATGAAGAAAATAGAATCTTTAAAGACTAAGCATTCTAGTAGAACAACACCAACAGCAAACATATTGAATAAATTACTAAACAAAGTGTCAGAAATAAGGGGAGAGGCAAGGATGGGATAGAGCACACAGCACACACATGGTGGTCAAGCACAGCATCTCTATGATGGTGATGACAGGACACTACATGGACTCAGTAAATATGTATTCGGTTCCTTACATGAACCGAATCATGAAATTGTCATGAAAATGTCACAACTAAGAACAGAGTTGCTTTCCCCAAGGTAGAACAGCAAGTAGTGAAGCCAGCTCCCCAGCTCTCAGCCATCACCTTCAATGCATTCTAGTACGTCATCCTAGTATCAACCAAAATACAATGGAGGCTGTAGCATCACAGAATTATACAAAGGAACAGACGTCCTGGAGAGGAAAAGAAGCTACAGATAATGCTTATGGATATACTGCATAAAGTTAATGAAGAAAATTAATATGTGCATTTTAAATACTTGAATTATATCCATGGATCAGATATTAGCGTGTGTAGCCCATATACTCTGCAGGGAACACCCCATCTCAGTTAGAGACATAGATTAGTTGATAGATGGTTTACCAAACACGCAGGAAACACTGGTTTTGATCCCCAGTACAGCATAAATCAGAAGTGGAGGCAAATGCCTGTAATCCCAGGGGATGGGTTGGGGCTAGGGGTAGAAAAGAAATTCAAGATCACCTTAGTCTATATAAGGAGTCTGAAGCCATCCGGGGCTTTATGAGAAAGACCATTTCTAAAAGAAAGAAGGAAGGGTAGGCAGAGAGACAAGATGAACGTTAGAAAAACGGTTTCTCTTTCTGTTCATTCAGAATAGATCAAATAAAGTAAATAAAACTAGTAGTTTGAATGGGAACGACCCCCACTGCCCCTAAGTTTGAATACTTGGTCCCCAGATGGTGGACTGTTTGGAAGTGATTAGCAGGTGTGGACTTGTTGAAGGAGGTGTGTCACCGGGAGCTGACTTTGTTAGTTTCAGAACCTCACACCATTTGCAGTTAGCTCTCTGCCTCTGCTTGTTGGTCGAAGTGTAAGGTCTCAGCTACTTCTTCATTGCCTGCCCTGCAGGCTGCCACACTCTGACATGACGACCATGGACTCTAACTTACCTCTGAAACTGTAAATGCCAAAATAAGCATTCTCTTTGTAAGTTGCCTTGGTCATGGAGTTTTACCACAGCAAAAGAAAAATAATTAAGACAAGAGTAAAATGCTAATGACTTTTTTAAACTACTAGAAATCAGGGTGTGATGCTCTCAGTGAGCACAGCTAACACTAGCACAGCTGACTAAGCAGCCCTGGCAGAGTTTGCACTTTCTCTCTAGTGCAATCTCCTTGATGCCTGTTTTATGTATCACACAGTTTAAAAGAATCTGTACTTGCCCTAGAGTCAAACTAGATAAAAACAAGAAAGAGGTGAAAGTATTATCTGTAAAATACCAGGAAGTATGACTGAATACATACAAATGCTATATGACAGCACTGAAATGTGTATGTATGATTGAATACATACAAATGTCATATGACAGCACTGAAATCTGTATGGAGAGCAATAGCGTAATCATTACATCCAAGGACATCACCTCACTATGGGAAGTCACTATGTGAAATCGGAGCAACTAAGTTACAGGACATACGACAAATAAAAAAGGTGACTTCATATAAAAGTTGGACAATGCTGTACAAAGAAAATATGCTTGATTCAGGAGCATAATCCACTGTGCTAACTGGAAAGGAACTGTTCTTTGAGATCGGTTCCTGCAAGTCCTCTGAGAACCCCACTGGATGCACCGCAAGCTGGATGCTCAGCAAGAAAACGAATTCCCAGAATAGCTAACCCAACAGTGTCAAGTCCTTGTTCTGAGACACCAAAAGGTACCATTTCCCACACTGTGTGCGTAAGGACAAGATGCCCTGGGCCCTCAGCCCTTCTCCTTGTCTCAGGGCCCCTCCATTTTAGCTTCTGATGGTTCCCTACTCCCTTCCCTTCCCCACCATTGCCTGAGTCAGGCACCCTGGTTTAAACCACTTTCTATATTTTCTCTACTCACACTTGTGTTCATAAGTATTCGCGTACACTTTCACTTAACCTCATGTATTCATCTCTAATTCCAGTATAAATATTTTAAAGAAAACAGACAGTTTTCCTGTATCAAAGGGAAAAAACAGAATACATTAGTTTGTTATGTTAAAAATTAATATATGGTTTTTAGAAAGAGTGATCCCTAAATGCAAATGTACATTTTGAAATTTCTGATAAGATTTTTCATTATTTTTGCAAAATTCAAGGAGTAAAATAAAACTTAATAAATTAAATAACTAATCTAAGAGGATTAGTGGTAGAAAAAAATCAATTACTTAAACTTTCCTCAGCAGTACAACTCACTTTCACTTGGACTTAGTCACACCTAACACAAATGAACAGGTCACAAAGGAGACAGGCTGCCTGCAGTCGTTACCAAGGGAACCACAGACAGTAATCATACATCGCATCTTTAACTTTGAGAATATTACCCAACTGTATCAGAAACAGATGTCAGCAGCAGAGCTGGACGGCCTGGCTTTCCTTCCGCTTTCTTTTTTTTTTTTTTTTAAAGATTTATTTTATTTATATGAGTACACTGTAGTTTTCTTCAGACACACCAGAAGAGGGCATCGGATCCCATTACAGATGGTTGTGAGCCACCATGTGGTTGCTGGGAATTGAACTCAGGACCTCTGGGAGAGCAGTCAGTGCTCTTAACCGCTGAGCCATCTCTCCAGCCCTCCTTCCGCTTTCATAGCAGACTAAGGTCTGCTCAACTGACGTTGTAACATCACATGCCCTGGGGCAGCATGAGGTGCCCTGAGTTAAGCTGAGGAACGTAGAATCTGTCAGCTATCAGGAAAGAACTCTAACCTCATGATTTGTGATTATTCAATTGACAAAGTTCTCAATCTTTTAAACATAAATCAATTAAATATCTAAGGGAACAAAACAAATCAAAAGATTTCCAAGTGACTAATGTAACAAGGTATATGTTATCAATGCAGCCTCAAGACAGGTGGAAGACCTGACCACGTAACTCCCAAAGCACAGCCAGGACAATGGTTTATGGCCCCAAGTAAGGTAAAATATGACGAAGAAATTTGATAAAAAGAACAATAACCTATAATAAAAGCAAACTATAAAAATGAATACGTAGAATGAATGAAATGACATATCCACAGTAAATAGTATTTTGTCTATAATGTGTCACTGCCACAACTGAATAAACCTTCACAACCTTAAGCACACGGGAAAAGCCATAAAGACAAGTATCTGCTGTAGTTAGAGACACAGGGAAGAAACAGAACACTGAAGAGCAGGAAAGAAACTGGGGAATGCATGTGTGGTTACCACAGAATTTTAGTTTTCAAAACTAAAGCAAAAAACCCATTTTTAAAAAGATCCAGTATGAAACAATTTGAATATACTTAAAACTGCAGAACACCAAACTCCTAGATTGTTTTTTTTTCTTTTATTGGATATTTCCTTTATTTACATTTCAGATGTTATCCCCTTTCCCTGTTTCTCCATCCACAACCCCCTATCCCATGCCCCCTCCCCCAGCTTCTATGAGGATGCTCCCCCATTCACTCATCCACCTACCCACTCCTTCCCTTCCTCCCTTCCTCCCTCCTTCTCCACTCTGGCATTCCCCTACACTGGGGCAAAGAGCCTCACAGGACCAAGGGCTTCTCCTCCCACTGATGTCTAACAAGGTCATCCTCTGCTACATATGCTGCTGGAGCTATGGGTCCCTCCATGTATATTCTTTTGTTGATGGTTTAGTCCCTGGGAGCTCTGGGGGGTCTAGTAAATTTTATGTCATGCTTTCAATACAAATAAGAAAACATGGTTTTAAAAGAACAGTGCATAAAAAAATGACACAGGTATGATAATTTTTGTTATGAAAATTATTGTATAAATTTTATAAATATTATATAACATATGTTGTGTAAATATATAAATTGGGGGGTGTGCATGCCTTTAATCCCAGCACTCTGGAGGCAGAGGCAGGTGGATCTCTGTGAGTTCAAGGCCAGTCAAGAGTGTGTTCCAAGATAGCAGAGCTATACTTAGAAACTCTGTCTCAAAAAACTATATACATATATATGTATACAATTATATTTCTATATTAGGAACCTATTATATAAATATTTAAATGTAAACATGAAATACATGAATATAAAAAATGGAAACAATTCATATTATGAAAAGTTCCACAGTTGTACTTTACAACATTAAGAAAACCAAAAGAAGGTCCACTTAGGGGAGCCAGCAGAGGTGAGTGGCACGAGTAATCCCTGGAGGCCCACTGTCTAGTTGTGCCCTGGCACTCCTGTCTGGAAAGGCATCCTCCACCATCTCCAGTGGAGCCCACAAGGGACCCCAAAAGCTTGGAACTCTGCCCAACCACCCATCGCCCCAGGCATCGGGCTGGAACAGTCTGCAGAGTTGGACCCACACACCACCACAGCTGCGTGTGCCTGGAAGAGTAGAGTGGGGTCTGCCTATGGCACACCCAACAGATCAGTGTACTTTCATCTCTACCGTCCGGCCCACAACTCCAGAAGTCCCACTGCCATCAGGATTATCCCACCAACACCAGGGAAAACCAAATGCCTAAACCAGAGTTTAAGAACACAGTCAGCAAGAGCCAGGGCACAGGGCACCACCAGAGCCCAGCTGCCCTGCTACAGAAAACCCTGGATATCCTATAAAGGGAAGCACAAGAAGAGGCTCTTAAAGCCAGTCTTGTAAAGATGATAGAGGCCTGTAAAGAGGACATGAATAAAAACCTTAAGGAAATGCAAGAAAATACATTCAAACAGGGAGAGTCATTAAAAGAGAAAGCAATTAAATATTAAAAAACATAGGAAAATACAATCAGACAGGTGAGGGATATGACTAAAACTGTCCAAGCCCTGAAAAGGGAAATGGAAACAATGAAGAAAATGCCACCTGATGCAATCCTGGAGGTGGGAAACCTAGGGAAGAGTTCAGAAACTATAGACATGGGTATTACTAATGAATACAGAAGATGGAAGAGAGAATCTCGGGGGTAGAAGATAAAATAGAAGAAATCAATATATCAGTCAAGGAAAACACAAGATTTAAAAAGCTCATGATATGAACATCCAGGAAATCTGTAACACTTTGAAAAGAACCAAATCTAAGAACAATAGGAATAGAAGAAGGAGGAGGAGGAGGAGAAGGAAAAAGAAATTATTCCCACCTCAAAGGTCCAGAAAACATCTTCAACAAAATCACAGAAGAAAATTTCCCTAACCTGAAAAAAGAAATGTCTATAAAGGTACAAAAACGTTACATAACACCAGATTGGACCAGAAAAAAAAAATACTCCTGCCACAGAATAATCAAAACACTAAATATACAAAACAAAAAAATAATATTAAAAGTAGCAGGGGAAAAAGGCCAAGCAACACACAAAGGCAGACCTACCAGAATTACACCCGATTTCTCATCTGAGACTAAAAGCTAGAAGAGCCTCGGCAGAGTTCCAACAGACCACAGATGCCAGGCCAGTCTACTATACTCAGCAAAACTTTCAATCATCGTAGATGGAGAAACCAAGATATTCCATGACAAAACCAAATTCAAACAATACCTTTCCACTAATCTGGCCCTACAGAGGATACTAGAAGGAAAACCCCAACACAATAAGGCTAACTATACTCAAGAAAAAACAAGAAATAATTTCACACCATTAAAACCAATAGAAGAGAAAGAAACACACACACACACACACACACACACACTCTCTCTCTCTCTCTCTCTCTCTCTCTCTCTCTCTCTCTCTCTCTCTACTACCAACATCAAAATAACAGAGATCATTGGTCTTTAATATCTCTCAACATCAATGGACGTAATTCCCCAATAAAAAGACACAGGCTAAGAGAATTGATAGGTAAACGGAATCCACCATTCTGCTGTATACAAGAAACACATCTCAGCAACAAAGAAACTCATTATCTCAGTATAAAGGGATGGAAAAAGGTTTTCCAAGCAAATGGACTCAGAAACAAGGTGGAGTGGCCATTCTAGTATCTGATAAAATTAACTTTCAACTGTAAGCAATCAAAAGAGACAGGGAAGGACACTTCATACTCATCAAAGGAAAAATCCACCACAAGGACATCTCAATTCTGAACATGTATGCACCAAACGCAAAGGCACCCACATTCATAAGTGAAACATTACTAGAGCTTAAGTCACACATCAAATAGTGGGACTCCTCGAAATCCCACTCTCAACAATAGAGCAATCATCAAGACAGAAACTAAATAGAAAAATAAAGAAGCTAACAGAGGTTAAGGTTCAAATTGACCTAAGAGATATCTATAGAACATTTCACCCAAACACAAAAGAATATACCTTCTTCTCAACACCTCAAGGACCTTCTCTGAAATCAAGAATATAATCAGTCACAAAGCAAACATCAACGGACACAAGAAGATTGAAATAATACTATGCATCTTATCAGATCACCATGGACTAAAGCTGGACTTCAACAACAAAAAGTCTAAAAAACTTGAAAACTGAACAATTCTCTACTCAATGATCACCGGATCGTGGAAGAAATAAAGAAATTAAAGATTTTCTAGAATTCAATGAAAATGAAAGTACTAATTACCCAAACTTATGGAACACAGTGACAGCAGTGCTCAAAGGGTATTGAGTACCTCCATAAAGACATTAGAAAGTTCTCATACCAGCAATTTAAAAGTACATCTGAAAGCTGTAGAAAAAAAGTAAGTGCACCAAAGAGGAGTAGAAGGCAAAAAATAATCAAAATCAGGAATGAAATGAATCAGTTACAAACCCAGAAAGAAATGAACAAAATCAAAAGCTGCTTCTTTGAGAAAATCTACAAGACAGACAAACCTTTAGTCAAAATAACTAAAAGGCACAAAGGCAGCACCAAAATTAACAAAATCAGAAATGAAAAGGGAGACATAACAATAAAAACGAAAATTCAAAGAATTATTAGGTCTTCCATCAAAAGTCTGTAATTCACAAGATTGGAAAATCTAAATGAAGTGGATGATTTTCTATACACATACCAAATATAAAAGCTAATCGAGATCAGGTAGACTATGAATGGTTTTATAATGCCCAAGGAAATAGAAGCAGTCATTAAATCTTCCAACCTTGGAACTAGAAAATATCATCCTGATGAGGTAACTCAGACTCAAACAGACATCCACGTACTCACTAATAAGTGGATATTAGCCAAAAATTACAGAACACCCAGGATATAATCCACAGAACTCAAAAAAGTTAAACAAGCCCAAGGGCCCAAGGCGGGATGGATGACTCAGTCCCACTTGGGAGGGAGAAGGAAGCAATCAGAGGGCAGAAGAAGGAGAGATCTGGCTGGGAGAGGGGACAAGGAAGGGCAAAGGAAAACAGGATCAGATATTTGGGAGGAGGGGGAGAGGGAGGGGACTGAAGCCTTGAGGGCCAGCAGAAAAAATGGAAACAGTCAGTCTCAGGAAGTAGGTGGTGAGGAGACCCTGTGAATGTACCAGAGACCTGGGAGGTGAGAGACTCTCTGGACTCAAGGGGAGAGATTTTGAATGAAGTGCTCTACAGTCTGGAGAAGGAACTCGTAGAGTCCACCTCCAGTAGAAAGACTGGAGTGGCAGGATGGGGTTGCCATCCCACAGTCAAAAGCTCTAACCCAGAATTGTTCCGGTCTAAAGTAACTGCAGGGACAAAAATAGAGAAGAGCTCGAGAGAAAGGAGGTCCAGCGGCAGGTCCAAATTGGGATCCAGTTCAAGGGGAGGCCCCAAGGCCTCACACCATTACTGAGGCTATGGTGTGCTTTAGCCAGGAGCCTCTGTAGCATGGCTGCCCTCTGAGAGGCCCAACAAGCAGCTGCAAGAGTCAGATGCAGATACTTACACCCAACCCATGGACAGAAGCCGGGGACCCCTGTGACTGAATTAAGGAAAGGTTAGAAAAAGCTGAGGAGGGAGACTCCATAGGAAGACCAGCATTCTCAACTGATCTGGACCCCAGAGATCTCTCAGACACTGAGCCACCAACCAGGCAGCATACACCAGCTGATATGAGGCCCCTCACACACATACAGCAGAGGACTGTGTAGATGAGTTTTGGTAGGATGGCCATCTTTACTATGCCAATCCTGCTGATCCATGAGCATGGAAGATCTCTCCATTTTCTGAGGTCTTCAATTTCTTTCTTGAGAGACTTGAAGTTCTTGTCATACAGATCTTTCACTGGTATGATCAGAGTTACACCAAGATATTTTATATTCTTTGTGACTATTGTGAAGTGTGTCATTTACCGTATTTCTTTCTCAGGGCGTTTATTATCTGTATAAAGAAAGGCCACTGATGTGTTTGAGCTAATTTTTGTACCCACCCACTTCGCTGAAAGTGTTCATCTGCTGTTGAATTCCCTGGTAGAATATTCGGAGTCACTTATGTGCACTGTCATATCATCTGCCAATAGTGATGCCTTGACTTCTTCCTTTCCAACTTGTATCCCCTTGATCTTCTTCAGCTGTTTTATTGCTCTGGCTAGAACTCTGAGTACTATACTGAATAGATACGAGGAGAGTGTTTAATTAATTAATTAATTAAAAAGAAAACCAAAGGGTTTTTAATAGTGTCTAATGTCCATAAATGTGATGTAATAACTTCTCCATAATAAAAGCACTTAGATTTTTAAAAAATCAATTCCTCAAGCATTTTCATCACCTTTCTTTCCAGCAAAGTTCTAGGCACCTAGGTGGAGATTTATTGCCTTATCCCCAAGAAACTATCATGCATAGTCAGCCGTGCCGTGCATAGGTAAAGGATGGGATAGATGGATTTCTGTTTGTAAATTTATATGATCCTTGTATCAGGGATATGAAGGACTATTAAAAAGTAGAACTGTAACAGGTCAATAATGAGCCTATTTGGAGTATGTGTTTCAAGCTGAGCCTGTTGTCACAGGTCTATGACCACAGCTACTCAGAAAGCTAATGCAGGGGAATCACAAATTACACAAGTGTCTGCCTGGGCTACAGTACAGATTCAAGACCAATATGGACAACCTAGCAGGACTCTGCCTCAAAATGGCAAATAAGGAGTTTCTTTTTTTTAAGGCTAATTTTTAAAATGAGACTGGGGCTTTCTGATAAGCTGAATTCTGTATGATCTTCTCTAGGTTTTAACCAAATCACGTATCTTCCCTTCTACAAGTTCTCTCCAAGTCTCCAGATACAGCCCAGGCCCACATCTGGAGCTCTGGACTAGTATGGTTACCCCTGCATTTGTGGCTCCCAGTTGACTAGGCTTCCACCAGGACCCTGAATGTTCCCAATCTACAGGCCACTTTCATGTGACATGGAAACTCTTCTCCCCCCTACATCCTGAACATCCTCTGCAGGGTCTGGTCTTGTGAAGCCACTTGATTCTACACTCTATGTACCTTCATCAATCCCATCTTTACCCCCAAACTTCAGCTTTAGACCAGGATGCATATTCTGCACACCAGCTCAGCCCTGTGTTCACCTAAGCCATCTCCAACCTTTAGGTCCAACCTGACCTCTACTGCGCATGTTCTTCTCACCTTGCCTATCCATATCAGACACAGAACTAACAAAACAAGTCCACATGGGCACATCTCATCAAAAAATACAAACATGAAAAATTAAGGCAGTGTACCCATCCCTCAAATCCATCACTCTTACAGAAATATTCACCAATGAGAATTTCCTAGATGAACGCCAGGACACAGAATTTAAAAGAACTATCATAAATTCCATCGAAGAACTCAAAGAATTTAAAGAAATCACTCGGTAAACATAAGGAGAGTTAATGACTGAGTGAAACGCAAGAAAACACAGACACAGGCTGATGGAGGTGACATAGACAATCCAGAATCTGAAACCATAATTCAATAAGGAGACAGAATCATCCAAGAGAGCAGTCAATGGACAGACTTACGGGAGACTCAGGCAGAAGACAGACTATCAGGACTTCCAAAGTAGGAGATCTAGCTGAAATAAGCCAAAACAATTTAAATTTTAAAAAATAAAGGAACACACAGGCAATATAGTACATCATGCAGAAATAAATATATGCATCATAGTAATAGATAACAGAGAAGAAAATGTTCCCATAATATAAATACTGTTAAAGACAATATCCAACAGACCAAACCTAAAGACAGGAATCTGTGTTGTGGACCTAACAGAGGAATAAGTATACCCTAGAGATTGTACACACACACACACACACACACACACACACACACACACACACACACACACACACACACACACACACAAAGTTAGAATTGCTAAAACATAAAATACTGCTGAGAACAAAATACATGATGATTGCAATCACATGATCATTTCAACAGATGTAGAAAAAGACTGACAAAATCCAACAGGCCTTCATGATAAAGTCCTAGTGAGAGTACACTAGAGGAAGAGATCTCAATGAAATGAAAAACTTGTATGATAACCCACAACAAACACCATCATAAATGGAGAAAAACTTGAAGCAATCCCACTGGAATCAGGAACAAGACTGGGCAACCACCACCGCCACTACTTTTCAATCATACATGAAGACTAGTGAGAACAGTACTGCAAAAAAGTGATACACACAGGAAATTAAGAAGTGAATGAATCCCTATTCTAGATTATTATATCATACATTAGGGATCCAAAAATTCTACCAGAAAACTTCTAGAAACAGTCAACAGTAACTCAGTAAGGCACTGAATCAACTTGCCAAAATTCAACAATAGCTTTTCAATGTAACAAAAACAATTATACAGAAAAAAAGAACATGGATACATTCCCATCCACAATAGCCTCAAAGACAATTATATAGGACTAAATGTAACCAAGGATGTAAAAGACCTGTACAAGGAAAACTTTAAGCCGAAGAAGCTGATTAAGACACTTGAAAATGGAAAGACATTCAAGGCTCCTATCTTGGTAGAATCAATATTATGAATGCCAAAAGCCATTTAAAGATTCAATATAATACCAATCAAAATCTCCATCTCATCCTTCACAGAACTAGAAAAAAGCTATCTCAAAAATCATAACTACAAAAGACGTTGGGTAGACTTAAGAAATGATCCTGCATGAAATGAACAATGTTGGAGGACTTACCATTCCAGGCCTCAACATATTACAGACCCAGAAGGCACCATGCAAGCTTCCAAAGGAAGGAAGCAACCACCAGCCCTCCCCAGTCATGATGCTGTGAACCACAACAGTGACTGGCACGAGCATAACAGCCCTAAGAGTACAGTAGTGACATGCATATGCTGGCAGTAACCAGCAGCTCTCACAGGATTTAAGGCCTTCTCAACAAGAGGGAGAACATGCTTGGTACTGAAAACTTAGCATAGAACCCAGGGCTAATGAATCTATAGATCACAAAGGAGAACCTACAACCATCACTTAACTAAATCAGAATAACTCCTAACTACATTCTATACATTTATCCTTAGACCCACAAATAAGTGTAGTTTGTACCCCCTTACCAAAGAAACATTGCTTTTCAACTGACTGAGACCATTACAGAAAACCCTAACTGATCTTAATGCAAAGAACAAGAGACATGTGACGCCCAGTCCTACCTGATACATCCATACCATAATTCAAAGCCTAAAGCTCAAGGATCACTGGAGGAGGAGGGAAATAGTCTAAAACTCAAAAGAAGAGAAATCTGCTGTGAGATTATGTTTCCTAAAAATGTCTCTAACCCATGAAGTCTCATCAACATGGCTGCCTAGACAAGACCCAAACAGGAACACATCAATGGACATGCTAACGTGGGAGAGGGAAAACTCACCAGGACTCAAGGATAGGCAGAGGCCTCTGAGCAACCCAGGAACACTGAGAGTGAGAGACACGGTCTTCCCAGGGACGAGCCCCCAACTAGCTATCAACACTAAGTAAGTGCTTAGCTCTGAGACCATGCTTACTGTAAAATGTGCAGGTTATATTTATACATTTAGGAGAGAATGTGTGCAAAACAACTAAAGAAAAGAAAGGCTGTGAATTTGAGAAAGAACAAAGGGGGTGCATGAGAGAGGACAGAGGGAGAAAGAGTAAGGGTAAAAAGATATAATTATAATTAAATTAAATATAGTTCAAATAAAAATATATAATTTTTTAAAACCAATAGAGAGGTAGCTTGGAGATATAGTAGAGCTCTTGCTTAGTATGTTCCAGGTTCGATCCCTCATACTGAGGGTAAACTAGGTCTCTCTCTAAGTAAACAACAGTTACATACAGAAGCATCTTTAAAAGTAAAAACTAGAAAAAGCTTCAGAAAAAACTCATGGGTACAGAACTGTCTCTCTAGGTGTCTACACTCCTTTCATCAGTCAGCTGAATTTAAAGGCTACCTTATTTTTATGCCCTTTGTATGTGCAGAGGTCTCCTCCTCCTTTCTTACTGTGCATCATGGGCCGCCTGGACTATCAACACTGCACTACTGGTCTTCCGCACTTTAGCTCTGGCCCACCCAACCACCACTATGCAGAACAGGCTCCAGCAGCTTGTCATAGACAGTGCTGGAACTAAGAAAAAGATGCAATCTTACAATAAAAAGAACAGAAGAATGTCACTTGAAACACATGTCAAATACTTAATGTTCGTGTTGGTTCTATATAAAAGGCTTCTTTATGAAGTCTGATTTAGAATATGCCACCTATAAATATTTCCAAGGCAAGACATAATCTATATAAAAAGGAAATTTTTAAATAAAGACCTACAAGCCTATATATTCATCCAATTCTACAAATATGAACTAAAATATTCCCATATGAATTTTCCTTGGCAAGCACAGGAATAAATCCAATTTGATTAAGAAAGTTTGTCAAAAGGATATATGTTAGCCTAAGATATTTACCTATTATAAGAATCAATTCTGGCCTCAGATCACTGAAAATTAGTAATTTCCAGCCACTTACTTCAATGACTCTAAGTCTCAACTGCCCACAGCTAAAACAGCTAACAAAACACTTTATGGTATCCATGAAGAGATGATGGCGTCTGAGAATCGCAGAACCTATTAGAAAAGGTTGTTTCTGCTGGCTTGACTCTTCTCCTTCACGAGTCTCCAGAGCCGCGGCTCCAGCCTCATCTCCCAAGCCCTTTGGAGGATGAGTACCAGGTACTTATATAGTGGTTCATAACAGTAGCAAAATTACAGTTATGAAGTAGCAATGAAGTAACTGGACGGTTGGGGATCCCTGTGCTACAGCATAAGCCATGACTGCTGGGAACATTCTAGGGGGAAAAAGGGTGTTTCATTTTTTAATTCAAATTCTCAGCAAATGGATGACACAAGAAAGCACGGCTTTCCACAACGAATGTTGAGTGCTGCCAGTTTTCTCCCTTTACTGTTAGTCACCATTCTGATTTCTAGTTCTCACTCTACTGAAACTGCTACCATAAGAGAGTCAAAGTAAAATCACTCAGATACTTTTACTCAAAACTTCCATGAATGTGTCCTAGACTCTTTCACTCCAAAGTGAGTCCACAAACTCTGACAGATGCTTTATAATTCTGTTTAAATATTTAGTCAGTGAAAGGATGAAGGGTTTTGTTTTATTTTTTTAAGAAAGAGACAGAATGATTTCATTCTCCTCCAGAACCAGGGTGGTCTATGGGCAGTTTGGGTGCACCCGCAGTGTTGCCGAGGAAACAAAATGAAAACAGGTGCCATCACATTCAAATTAAAGATTTACTTCTCTTTTAAGCCACCTTAAATGTTTCTATAAACTTTCCAACTGATACTACTAAAAATTTGACAATATTTTATAACAAGAAAAGGATTATAAATTGTCTGTAGACCATCAAATTTTAACTGTAACAAATTTAGACTGATTGGCAACACTTCCTTTAAAAACGTTCTTCCATTAAATATGCAGCATTCTTTAAAAACTGAATGAATATATACACAACTCAAAATAAAGAGACCAAGTAAGAATCTCTAAAACTGTAAACAAAAAATTTTATAAACCTAAATTGTTAGTCTAAACCCTCTAGTAGAATTTAAAAATAAAATTGTTTTAATAAAAACAAAAACAAACAAAAAAATCTCTGCAAAGAATTTTAAAACTTAAAAACACAAATTTCCCTTTGAAATGTAAGTAAAGAAAATATAAAAAATTAAAAAAACAGGGAGAGGAAATAATCTTTGAAATGTAAGTAAAGAGATATATAATGAAAAATTTAAAAAACCCACAAATTTAAATCCATAACCTGTAAAAAATGTATAATGTATTTAGTAACATTATACTAAGCCTAACTGTTCCTCTTGGACTAATTATTGTATGATCTGTTGCTTAAATTTGATGAAATTTTCTCTACCAAAAAAAAAAACCTTTTTTTATTTTGTTATTGAAAAGAGAGTAAGTACCCTTTAAACTGTACTTTTTATTCCTCTTGATAAGATATTAACTATGACACTCACACACACATACACATATATTTCAATAAATATAAAAAATGGATCATATACATAAAAATTTATTTAAAAATAATTGCATTATTACTATTTTGTTACTTTCTCTACATTAGAATTTTAATTAGCATACAGTGATATATAGAATTTTACTATATCTTCATATGTGCTTATAGTAATTTTTATTGTATTCACCCTCTCTAGTAACCTCCTTTACTTAGTACAGTATTGATGACAAACCCTTTATTTCATTACATTTTAGCCTGGGAAACGAGCAAATGAGAAAGCTACAAATAGATGACAGTACATAAATTTGGATATTCTTGCTAATATTGACAACAATCCCAGTGAAGATTCCATTTGAAGGTGGATGAAGCATGCAGTTAGAAGATAATTCATTCAATTAAAAAATAATCCCTCTCTTTATCAATTTTGACAGAAAAATTTAAAACTGCTAACTATATTCACTCTTCAACAGATGACAGCTGCATTGTCAGATGATAAATAACCTGACTGTCATTGAATATTCAAATTATTCAAAGTTTTACTTTAGGCAGAGTCCTGGAGAGACAGGAATAGGTTCATTAGAGTGAAATCAGAACTTCCCTGCACTAGATGGATTCTTTTCAATACTTCTTTGCTGTAATCCATAATATTACAATAGCTGACAAAAGTTCCCATCAACAAAGTCATCATATCTAATTTCTTAGATATCACTCTTCAAGCTCTAACAGTTTAGAAAGAAGAATCTTGTCTGAATTTTGTCAGTCCTGTACTCACAGAGCTCAGGAGTAGGAAAGGCCGACAGGAAACGTTACACAGTGCTTTGTGTTCATGCAGAGAAGAGCGTGTGGAACCTGAGACTCAGCCTCCAATCTGGTCCAGAGAAGGAAGGAAGGACACTGCTACCAGACATGAACAGAAGTACTTTACCTGATGAGCCATCTCAGCAAACCTGAAACAAACTTTTAATTATTTCATCAAAAGTTTTTAAAACAATTTCTCCAATAAATTAAAGTATGATTTTCTATTATTCAAGACATACTTTTTATTTTGAAACTGTGTATTAATTACAATTTCCTCCCTCCAAACCCTCCCATGTATACTTCTCAAATTTGTTCAAATTCATGTTCTTTTAATCTGTTTGAACATTTTCAAACACATTGAAATTCATGACTTCGTTTTTCACTCATTGTTACTGACTGCATATATGTCTTGGTAGATGTACATGTAGGTACATGTAGATTCCTAAATATAAGCTGTTAAGACCATCTAATGGTCCTTGCAGGTGTATGCTGTCAGGGCTGCTAAGCACTGGATAGCCACTAGTCTGCTTTTCTGGGGAGGACTCCCTCTCCCACGCCCAGCTTTGTTCACAAGTCACATATTTTATAGAAAGTTATTTAAATTGTTGGCATTACAACAATTCAGTGAAACTTCTGGGGAATGCCAATGTTGGCATATCTGACCATCGAGTTATTGCTTGTTAGAGTTGGGGACTTATTTTAAAACACTGCAGAAACCTAAATGGTCCACTAAGAACCTTTACGATTATTATGAAATGTTTCAGAGGTTTGAAAAGAGGCTGCCATCTTTACATGCTTCTCTAAAGGGTAACACACTATGGATTTGTGGTGGTATTAAGCTCCAAAAATGTCAACACCATCAGAAGTCTGTAGTTAATTTTTGGTGATACATAAACTTTCTTCATCTCAGACATTCAGTTTTATGACCTCAAACTATCCAGATACCTCAACGTCAAAAAACTGCAAAGCTTCTGTAAGGCAAAGGACACTGTGGTTAGGACAAAACGGCAACCAACAGATTGGGAAAAGATCTTTACCAATCCTACAACAGATAGAGGCCTTATATCCAAAATATACAAAGAACTCAAGAAGTTAGACCGCAGGGAGACAAATACCCTATTAAAAAATGGGGTTCAGAGCTAAACAAAGAATTCACAGCTGAGGAATGCCGAATGGCTGAGAAACACCTAAAGAAATGTTCAACATCTTTAGTCATAAGGGAAATGCAAATCAAAACAACCCTGAGATTTCACCTCACACCAGTGAGAATGACTAAGATCAAAAACTCAGGTGACAGCAGATGCTGGAGAGGATGTGGAGAAAGAGGAACACTCCTCCATTGTTGGTGGGATTGCAGACTGATACAACCATTCTGGAAATCAGTCTGGAGGTTCCTCAGAAAATTGGACATTAAACTGCCTGAGGATCCAGCTATACCTCTTTTGTATCTTTTATATCTTTTGGGCATATACCTCTTTTGTATCTTTTATATCTTTTGGGCATATACCCAAAAGATGCCCCAACATATAAAAAAGACACGTGCTCCACTATGTTCATCGCAGCCTTATTTATAATAGCCAGAAGCTGGAAAGAACCCAGATGCCCTTCAACAGAGGAATGGATACAGAAAATGTGGTACATCTACACAATGGAATATTACTCAGCTATCAAAAACAATGACTTTATGAAATTCATAGGCAAATGGTTGGAACTGGAAAATATCATCCTGAGTGAGCTAACCCAATCACAGAAAGACACACATGGTGTGCACTCATTGATAAGTGGCTATTAGCCCAAATGCTTGAATTACCCTAGATGCCTAGAACAAATGAAACTCAAGACGGATGATCAAAATGTGAATGCTTCACTCCTTCTTTAAAAGGGGAACAAGAATACCCTTGACAGAGAATAGAGAGGCAAAGATTAAAACAGAGACTGAAGGAACACCTTCAGAGCCTGCCCCACATGTGGCCCATACATATACAGCCACCCAATTAGACAAGATGGATGAAGCAAAGAAGTGCAGACCGACAGGAGCCGGATGTAGATCGCTCCTGAGAGACACAGCCAGAATACAGCAAATTCAGAGGCGAATGCCAGCAGCAAACCACTGAACTGAGAATAGGACCCCCGTTGAAGGAATCAGAGAAAGAACTGGAAGAGCTTGGAGGGGCTCAAGACCCCATATGTACAACAATACCAAGCAACCAGAGCTTCCAGGGACTAAGCCACTACCTAAAGACTATACATGGACTGACCTTGGACTCTGACCTCATAGGTAGCAATGAATATCCTAGAAGAGCACCAGTAGAAGGGGAAGCCATGGGTCCTGCTAAGACTGAACCCCCAGTGAACTAGACTGTTGGGGGGAGGGCGGCAACGGGGGGAGGGTGGGGAGGGGAACACCCATAAGGAAGGGGAGGAGGGAGGGGGATGTTTGCCCAGAAACTGGGAAAGGGAATAACACTCGAAAAGTATATAAGAAATACTCAAGTTAATAAAAAAAAAAAAAAGAAGAAGAAGAAGAACTGGGTTGGCCTGGGGAAAGCAAACTTGAAAGGCTCATAAAGCTAAACCACGAGATGCCCACTGCCAGAGCCCAGGACTCATTCATGAAACTGTAACACTGAATAGAAGGGGTTCATCTCCCTTATTTAAGGTAAATAAAAAAATAGGAAAAAACAAACAAGATTCTATACACCAAAGTTGAAATATTTACCCAATAGTTTACAGGAATATGTTTCTAAATAAAGCATTATTTCCCACATGGCAGCCAAAAGATACGGTCTGAAAACACTTAACCCAAAACAAAATAGATTAAAAGAAATCATGAGACACTTCCAACTAATAGCTCAAGGAGGAAATCATGACACACCCTCCAAAAGAAAATAGTTAATATTTTTCATTTCATTGCTTCATATATATTTTACTAGTTCTTCTGTTTTCTCAAGGATAGTGATGACACTAAGACTGACAAGAAATGTGTTACAACAGTTCTGTTTGGAACAATATATTCCAAATGCACATTTGTGAGTAAAAAAAAGAATGTTGTTAATTTTAATATTACAGTAAATTATTAAATAAACGTCAAATCTGTATGTTGAAATCAGCCAAAGAATGGGCATGACACATTAACATACAGTGATTCAAAGCATAGACTTAAGTGCCCTCCTTACAATAAGTGCTTATTAACAAGTAAGGGAAAATACATGTAAGTGCTATGTGAGCAAAGCTAGTAGTTAAGTGAAATATTTGGTGTGTGGGGGAAAAAACATTTAACAAATTCTCTATCACACATTTCAAAATGTTCTTAGCCTTGCAATGTGTGACCTGTGAAAGAGAAATGTAACCTGAGGATTGTCATAGTACAGCAGCCATGTCTCCTGTTCCTCTGCAGATCTGTGCACAAGTAACCCAGCTTCCTGTAACAACAAACACAACTTAACAAATTGACAGGATTTTCCTGAATCTCATTAGTATGGTACGTCTGGCTTGTTTTCTTTTTAAATGCAGTCGGTGTTGTGAAGGCCGGCCTAAATTCAGTTCTCCCACTACCTTGCAAGTAGCTAGAAGTACAGGTGCACCCTGTACAGCAGCAAGATCTAGAAATCCTTGAAATAATATATTCTCTATGCCCTCCTCTCCTGTCGCTCTAATACAACAGGAGAGGTTGGTGAGCTATGGAAAAATTATAGTGGTCCCTCAGCAAAACCAACACAACTCCCATACAATCTAGGAATTCCACTACTGATTATATACCCAGAAGAATGAAAAAGACTCTTTGTCCACATCCTCCCAGCATCTGCTGTCACCTGAGCTTTTCATCTTAGCCATTCTGACTGGTGTGAGGTGGGATCTCAGGGTCACTGTGATTTGCATTTCCCTGATGACTAAGGATACTGAACATTTCTTTAGGTGCTTCTCAGCCATTTGAGATTTCTCAGTTGAGAATTCTCTGTTTAGCTCTGTACCTCATTTTTAATAGGGTTATTTGGCTCTCTGAAGTCTAACTTCTTTTATATTTTGAATATTAGCTCTCTATCCAATGTAAGGTTGGTAAAGATCTGTACGTTGCTGCTTGTCTTATTGACAGTGTCCTTTGCCTTACATACCTTTTCAGTTTCATGAGGTCCCATTTGTCAATTCTTGATCTTAGCGCATAAGCTATTGGTGTTCTGTTCAGGAAATTTTCCCCATGCCAGTGTGTTCGAGGTTCTTTCCCACTTTCTCTTCTATTAGATTCAGTGTATCTGGTTTTATGTAGAGGTCCCTGATCCACTTGGACTTGAGCTTTGTACAAGGAGATAAGAATGGATAAATTTGCATTCTTTTACATGCAAGCCACCAGTTACACCAGCACCATTTGTTGAAGATACTTTCCTTTTTCTACTGTATGGTTTTGGCTTCTTTGTCAAAGATCACGTGACCATAAGTGCGTGGGTTCATTTCTGGGTTGTCAGTTCTATTCCATTGCTCTACCAGCCTGTCTCTGTACCAATACCATGCAGTTTTTATCACTATTGCTCTGTAATACAGCTTGAGGTCAAGGAAAGCAATTCCCCAAGAAGTTCTTTTATTGTAGAGAACTGTTTTCAATATCCTGGGTCTTTGGTTTTTCCATATGAAGTTGAGAATATTTCTTTCTATCTCTGTTCAGAATTAAGTTGGAATTTGGATGGGGATTGCATTGAATCTGTAGATTACTTTTGACAGGACGGCCATTCTTACTATTAATTCTACTAATCCATGAGCATGAGAGATTGGCCCATCTTCTGAGATCTTCTTTGATTTCTTTCTTCAAAGACATGCAGTTCTGGTCATACAGATGTTTCACTTGCTTGGTTAGAGTCACAGCAGATTTACAGGTCAGGTGACGACCTCATGTCATACGGATGACGTAACAGCAACTATCGAATTATCTAAGTATGAAG